>NW_024098643.1:0-34547 GCF_016545835.1 Crotalus tigris
GAGTTCATGGTGACGTAACCCTAACCCTAAGTGGAATTTTCCTACAATGGGATTTTCCCATGTATTTTACCAGGAAACCTAGAAAGGGCAGCCTAGAAAAGTGAGTGCCCTTCTAACCATACCAAAGCACTCCGAGTTTGTTGGCGATGTCCATTTTGCTCTAAGAGTTCACGGTGACTTAACCCTAACCCTAAGTGAAATTTTCCTCCAATGGGATTTTCCCATGTATTTTAAAAGGAAACATACATAGGGCACCCTAGAAAAGTCAGTGCCCTCCTAACCATACCCAAGCACTCCAGGTTTGTTGTCAATGTTCATTTTGCTCTAGGAGTTCATGTTGACGTAACCCTAACCCTAAGTGGAATTTTCCTCCAATGGGATTTTCCCATGTATTTTACCAGGAAACATAGAAAGGGCAGCCTAGAAAAGTCAGTGCCCTCCTAACCATACCCAAGCACCCCTAGTTTGTTGTCGATGTCCATTTTGCTCTAGGAATTCACGGTGACGTAACCCTAACCCTAAGTGGAATTTTCCTACAATGGAATTTTCCCATGTATTTTACCAGGAAACATAGATAAGGTGGCCTAGAAAAGACAGTGCCCTCCTTACCATACCCAAGCACTCCAAGTTCGTTGGCGATGTCCATTTTGCTCTCAGAGTTCACGGTGACGTAACCCTAACCCTAAGTGGAATTTTCCTCCAATGCTATTTTCCCATGTATTTTACCAGAAAACATACATAGGGCAGCCTAGAAAAGTCAGTGCCCTCCTAACCATACCCAAGCACTCCGAGTTTGTTGGCGATGTCCATCTTGCTCTAGGAGTTCATAGTGACGTAACCCTAACGCTAAGTGGAATTTTCCTCCAATGGGGATTTTCCCACGTATTTTAACCAGGAAACATACATAGGGCAGCCTAGAAAAGTCAGTGCCCTCCTAACATACCCAGCACTCCGAGTTTGTTGGCGATGTCCATTTATTGCTCTAATGAGTTTCACGGTGACGTAACCTTACCCTAAGTGGAATTGTCCCTCCAATGCTATTTTTCCTTCCCATGTAATTTTACCAAGGAAACCTACATGGGCGCCTAGAAAGTCATGCCCTCCTATCCATCCCAAGCACTCCAAGTTGTTGGCGATGTCCATTTTGACTTAGGGGTTTCATGGTGACGTAACCCTACAGAACCCCTACGTGAAATTCTCTTCCAATGGGATTTTTCACAACCATGTAGTTTACCAGTAAACATAGATTTTGTCAGACTAGAAAAGTCAGTGACCTCCTAACCTTAAGCAAGCACTCCGTATTTACTGGCGATGTCCTTTTTGGTGTACAGGTTCATGGTGACCTAAACCTAACCCTAAGTTGAATTTTCCTCCAATGAGATTTTTCCATGTATTTTCCCAGGAACCATAGATAGGCCAGCCTTGAAAACTCAGTGCCCTCCTAACCATGAACAAGAACTCCATATTTGTTGGCGATGTCCAGTTGCCTAGGAAGTTCACGTGACGTAACACCCTAACCTAAGTGAATTTTCCTACAATGGGATTTTCCCATGTATTTTAGCCAAGGAAAACCCCGAGAAGGAGACAGCCTAGAAAAGTGAAGTGCCTGCTAACATACCAAAGCAGCCGAGTTTGTTGGCGATGTCCATTTTGCTCTAAGAGTTCAATGTGACTTAACCCTAACCCTAAGTGGAATTTTCCTCCAATGGGATTTTCCCATGTATTTTACAAAGAAACATACATAGGGCACCCTAGAAAAGTCAGTGCCCTCCTAACCATACCGAAGCACTCCCGGTTAGTTGTCAATGTTCATTTTGCTCTAGGAGTTCATGGTGACGTAACCCTAACCCTATGTGGAATTTTCCTCCAATGGGATTTTCCCATGTATTTTACCAGGAAACAAAGAAAGGGCAGCCTAGAAAAGTCAGTGCCCTCCTAACCATACCCAAGCACCCCTAGTTTGTTGTCGATGTCCATTTTGCTCTAGGAATTCACGGTGACGTAACCCTAACCCTAAGTGGAATTTTCCTACAATGCAATTTTCCCATGTATTTTACCAGGAAACTTAGATAAGGTGGCCTAGAAAAGATAGTGCCCTCCTTAACCAATCCCAAGCACTCCAAGTATCATGTGGCTTGTCCATTTTGCTGTAGGAGAGTTCAACGGTGACGTAACCCTAACCCTAAGATGGAAATTTTCCTACACTGGGATTTGCCCATGTATTTTACCAGGAAACATAGAAAGGGCAGCCTAGAAAAGTCAGTGCCCTCCTAACCACACCCAACCACTCCGAGTTTGTTGGCGATGTCCATTTTGCTCTAAGAGTTCTCGGTGACGTAACCGTAACCTTAAGTGGAATTTTCCTACAATGGGATTTTCCCATGTATTTTACCAGGAAACATAGAAAGGGCAGCGTAGAAAAGTCAGTGCCCTTCTAACCATACCCAAGCACTCCTAGTTTGTTGGCGATGTCCATTTTGCTCTAAGAGTTCACGGTGACATAACCCTAACCCTAAGTGGAATTTTCCTCCAATGGGATTTTCCCATGTATTTTACCAGGAAACATAGATAGGGCAGGCTAGAAAAGTCAGTACCCTCCTAACCATACCCAGGCACTCCGAGTTTGTTGGCGATGTCCATTTTGCTCTATGAGTTCATGGTGACCTAACCCTAACCCTAAGTGGAATTTTCCTCCAATGGGATTTTCCCATGTATTTTACAAGGAAACATACATAGGGCAGCCTAGAAAAGTCAGTGCCCTCCTAACCATACCGAAGCACTCCAGGTTTGTTGTCAATGTTCATTTTGCTCTAGGAGTTCATGGTGACGTAACCCTAACCCTAAGTGGAATTTTCCTACAATGGGATTTTCCCATGTATTTTACCAGGAAACATAGAAAGGGCAGCCTAGAAAAGTCAGTGCCCTCCTAACCATACCCAAGCACCCCTAGTTTGTTGTCGATGTCCATTTTGCTCTAGGAATTCATGGTGACGTAACCCTAACCCTAAGTGGAATTTTCCTACAATGGAATTTTCCCATGTATTTTACCAGGAAACATAGATAAGGTGGCCTAGAAAACACAGTGCCCTCCTTACCATACCCAAGCACACTCCAAGTTCGTTTGGCGATGTCCATTTTGCTCTCAGAGTATCACACGGTGACTAACCCTAACCTAATGGATTTTCCCCTCGCAATGCTATTTTCCATGTATTTTACCAGGACATACATAGGCAGCCTAGAAAATGTCAGTGCCCATCCTAACCATACCAAGCACTCGTCGAGTTTGTTGCGTATGTCCGTCTTGCTCTAGGTAGTTCATAGTGACTTAACCCTAACGCTAATTGGAATTTTCTCCCTGGGATTTTCCCAAGTATTTTTACCAGGAAACATACATAGGGCAGCCTAGAAAAGTCAGTGGCCCTCCTAACGATCCCAAGCACTTCCGAGTTTTGTTGGCATGTCCATTTTGCTCTAGGAGTTTCACGGTGACGTAACCCTAACCCTAAGTGGAATTTTTCCCTCAATTGTGGCTATTTTCCCCATGTATTTTACCAGGAAACATAGAAAGGGCAGCTAGAAAAGTCAGTGCCCTCCTAACCATACCCAAGCACTCCTAGTTTGTTGGCGATGTCCATTTTGCTCTAAGAGTTCACGGAGACGTAACCCTAACCCTAAGTGGAATTTTCCTCCAATGGGATTTTCCCATGTATTTTACCAGGAAACATACATAGGGCAGCCTAGAAAAGTCAGTGCCCTCCTAACCATACCCAAGCACTCCGAGTTTGGTGGCGATGTCCATTTTGCTCTAGGAGTTCAACGGTGCGGTAACCCTAGCCCTAAGTGAAATTTTCCTCCAATGGATTTTACCATGTATTTTTACCAGGAAACATAGGATTAGTAATTGTAGCCGTAGAAACGTCAGTGCCCCCTAACCATTACCCAGCACTCGAGTTTGTTGGCGATGTCCATTTTGCTCTAGTAGTTCACGGTGACGTAACTAACCCTCGTGAAATTTTCCTACAATGTGATTTTCCCATGTATTTTACCAGGAAACCTAGAAAGGGCAGCCTAGAAAAGTGAGTGCCCTTCTAACCATACCAAAGCACTCCGAGTTTGTTGGCGATGTCCATTTTGCTCTAAGAGTTCAAGGTGACTTAACCCTAACCCTAAGTGGAATTTTCCTCCAATGGGATTTTCCCATGTATTTTACAAAGAAACATACATAGGGCACCCTAGAAAAGTCAGTGCCCTCCTAACCATACCGAAGCACTCCTGGTTAGTTGTCAATGTTCATTTTGCTCTAGGAGTTCATGGTGACGTAACCCTAACCCTATGTGGAATTTTCCTCCAATGGGATTTTCCCATGTATTTTACCAGGAAACAAAGAAAGGGCAGCCTAGAAAAGTCAGTGCCCTCCTAACCATACCCAAGCACCCCTAGTTTGTTGTCGATGTCCATTTTGCTCTAGGAATTCACGGTGACGTAACCCTAACCCTAAGTGGAATTTTCCTACAATGCAATTTTCCCATGTATTTTACCAGGAAACTTAGATAAGGTGGCCTAGAAAAGATAGTGCCCTCCTTACCATACCCAAGCACTCCAAGTTCATTGGCGATGTCCATTTTGCTGTAGGAGTTCACGGTGACGTAACCCTAACCCTAAGTGGAATTTTCCTACAATGGGATTTTCCCATGTATTTTACCAGGAAACATAGAAAGGGCAGCCTAGAAAAGTCAGTGCCCTCCTAACCAAACCCAACCACTCCGAGTTTGTTGGCGATGTCCATTTTGCTCTAAGAGTTCTCGGTGACGTAACTGTAACCTTAAGTGGAATTTTCCTACAATGGGATTTTCCCATGTATTTTACCAGGAAACATAGAAAGGGCAGCCTAGAAAAGTCAGTGCCCTTCTAACCATACCCAAGCACTCCTAGTTTGTTGGCGATGTCCATTTTGCTCTAAGAGTTCACGGTGACACAACCCTAACCCTAAGTGGAATTTTCCTACAATGGGATTTTCCCATGTATTTTACCCGGAAACATACATAGGGCAGCCTAGAAAAGACAGTGCCCTCCTTACCATACCCAAGCACTCCGAGTTCGTTGGCGATGTCCATTTTGCTGTAGGAGTTCACGGTGACGTAACCCTAACCCTAAGTGGAATTTTCCTCCAATGGGATTTTCCCATGTATTTTACCAGGAAAAATAGAAAGGGCAGCCTAGAAAAGTCAGTGCCCTGCTAACCATACCCAAGCACTCCGAGTTTGTTGGCGAGGTCCATTTTGCTCTAGGAGTTCTTGGTGACGTAACCCTAACCCTAAGTGGAATTTTTCTCCAAAGGGATTTTCCCATGTATTTTACCAGGAAACATAGAAAGGGCAGCCTAGAAAAGTCAGTGCCCTCCTAACCATACCCAAGCACTCCAAGTTTTTTGGCGATGTCCATTTTGCTCTAAGAGTTCGCGGTGACTTAACCCTAACCCTAAGTGGAATTTTCCTACAATGGGATTTTCCCATGTATTTTACCAGGAAACATGGAAAGGGCAGCCTAGAAAAGTCAGTGCCCTCCTAACCATACCCAAGCACTCCGAATTTGTTGTCGATGTACATTTTGCTCCAGGAGTTCACGGTGACGTAACCCTAACCCTAAGTGGAATTTTCCTCCAATGGGATTTTCCCATGTATTTTACAAGGAAACATACATAGGCCACCCTAGAAAAGTCAGTGCCCTCCTAACCATACCCAAGCACTCCAAGTTTGTTGTCAATGTTCATTTTGCTCTAGGAGTTCATGGTGACGTAACCCTAACCCTAAATGGAATTTTCCTACAATGGGATTTTCCCATGTATTTTACCAGGAAACCTAGAAAGGGCAGCCTAGAAAAGTCAGTGCCCTCCTAACCATACCCAAGTACTCCGAATTTGTTGTCGATGTCCATTTTGCTCTAGGAGTTCACGGTGACGTAACCCTAACCCTAAGTGGAATTTTCCTCCAGTGGGATTTTCCCATGTATTTTACAAGAAAACATACATAGGGCACCGTAGAAAAGGCAGTGTCCCCCTAACCATACCCAAGCACCCCTAGTTTGTTGTCGATGTCCATTTTGCTCTAAGAATTCACGGTGACGTAACCCTAACCCTAAGTGGAATTTTCCTACAATGGGATTTTCCCATGTATTTTACCAGGAAACATAGAAAGGGCAGCCTAGAAAAGTCAGTGCCCTCCTAACCATACCCAAGCATTCCGAGTTTGTTGGCGATGTCCATTTTTCTCTAAGAGTTCTCGGTGACGTAACCCTAACCTAGTGAATTTTCCTACAATGGATTGTCCATGTATTTTGGGTACCAGGAAAAACATACATAGGGAAACCTAGAAAAGGCAGTGCCCTCCTAACCTAACCCAAGCAAATCAAGTTTCGTGTCGAGTGTTCATTCTTTGCTCTAGGAGTTCACAGTGACGTAACCCTAACCCTAAGTGGAATTTTCTCCAATGGGAAAAAAATGTTCCCATGTATTTTAACAGGACACATAGAAAGGGGCAGCCTAGAAAAAGCAGTGCCCTTCCTAACCATACCCACGCCACCCAGTTTGTTGTCGATGTCCATTTTGCTCTAGGAGTTCTCGGTGAAGTAACCCCCCTAACCTAAGTGGATTTTCCTCAATGGGATTTTCCCATGTATTTTACCAGGAAACATAGAAAGGGCCGCCTAGAAAAGTCAGTGCCCTCCTACCCATACCCAAGCACTCCTAGTTTGTTGCCGATGTCCATTTTGCTCTAAGAGTTTACATTGACGTAACCCTAACCCTAAGTGGAATTTTTCTCCAAAGGGATTTTCCCATGTATTTTACCAGGAAACATAGAAAGGGCAGCCTAGAAAAGTCAGTGCCCTCCTACCCATACCCAAGCACTCCTAGTTTGTTTCGGATGTCCATTTTGCTCTAAGAGTTTACAGTGACGTAACCCTAACCCTAAGTGGAATTTTTCTCCAAAGGGATTTTCCCATGTATTTTACCAGGAAACATAGAAAGGGCAGCCTAGAAAAGTCAGTGCCCTCCTACCCATACCCAAGCACTCCGAGTTTGTTGCCGATGTCCATTTTGCTCTAAGAGTTCCCGGTGACGTAACCCTAACCCTAAGTGGAATTTTCCTCCAATGGGATTTTCCCATGTATTTTACCAGGAAACATAGAAAGGGCAGCCTAGAAAAGTCAGTGCCCTCCTACCCATACCCAAGCACTCCTAGTTTGTTTCCGATGTCCATTTTGCTCTAAGAGTTTACAGTGACGTAACCCTAACCCTAAGTGGAATTTTTCTCCAAAGGGATTTTCCCATGTATTTTACCAGGAAACATAGAAAGGGCAGCCTAGAAAAGTCAGTGCCCTCCTAACCATACCCAAGCACTCCGAGTTTTTTGGCGATGTCCATTTTGCTCTAAGAGTTCGCGGTGACTTAACCCTAACCCTAAGTGGAATTTTCCTCCAATGGGATTTTCCCATGTATTTTACCAGGAAACATGGAAAGGGCAGCCTAGAAAAGTCAGTGCCCTCCTAACCATACCCAAGCACTCCGAATTTGTTGTCGATGTCCATTTTGCTCTAGGAGTTCACGGTGACGTAACCCTAACCCTAAGTGGAATTTTCCTACAATGGGATTTTCCCATGTATTTTACCAGGAAACATGGAAAGGGCAGCCTAGAAAAGTCAGTGCCCTCCTAACCATACCCAAGCACTCCGAATTTGTTGTCGATGTCCATTTTGCTCCAGGAGTTCACGGTGACGTAACCCTAACCCTAAGTGGAATTTTCCTCCAATGGGATTTTCCCATGTATTTTACAAGGAAACATACATAGGGCACCCTAGAAAAGTCAGTGCCCTCCTAACCATACCCAAGCACTCCAGGTTTGTTGTCAATGTTCATTTTGCTCTAGGAGTTCATGGTGACGTAACCCTAACCCTAAGTGGAATTTTCCTCCAATGGGATTTTCCCATGTATTTTACCAGGAAACATAGAAAGGGCAGCCTAGAAAAGTCAGTGCCCTCCTAACCATACCCAAGCACTCCGAGTTTGTTGGCGATGTCCATCTTGCTCTAGGAGTTCATAGTGACGTAACCCTAACCCTAAGTGGAATTTTCCTCCAATGGGATTTTCCCAAGTATTTTACCAGGAAACATACATAGGGCAGCCTAGAAAAGTCAGTGCCCCCCTACGATACCCCAAGCACTCCGAGTTTGTTGGCGATGTCCATTTGCTCTAGGAGTTCACGGTGACGTAACCCTGAACCCTAAGGTGGAATTTCTCGTTCCAATGCTATTTTTCCCATGTATTTTACCAGGAAAAACATACATAGGGCAGCCTAGCCAAAAGTCAGTGCCATCCTATCCATACCCAAGCACTCCGAGTTTGTTGGCGATGTCCATTTTGCTCTATGAGTTCATGGTGACCTCACCCTAACGCTAAGTGGAATTTTCCTCCTATGGGATTTTCCCATGTATTTTACCAGGAAACATAGAGAGGGCAGGCTAGAAAAGTCAGTGCCCTCCTAACCATACCCAAGCACTCCGAGTTTGTTGGCGATGGCCATTTTGCTCTATGAGCTCATGGTGACCTAACCCTAACCCTAAGTGGAATTTTCCTCCAATGGGATTTTCCCATGTATTTTACCAGGAAACATAGAGAGGGCAGGCTAGAAAAGTCAGTGCCCTCCTAACCATACCCAAGCACTCCGAGTTTGTTGGCGATGTCCATTTTGCTCTAGGAGTTCACGGTGACGTAACCCTAACCCTAAGTGAAATTTTCCTACAATGGGATTTTCCCATGTATTTTACCAGGAAACCTAGAAAGGGCAGCCTAGAAAAGTGAGTGCCCTTCTAACCATACCAAAGCACTCCGAGTTTGTTGGCGATGTCCATTTTGCTCTAAGAGTTCAAGGTGACTTAACCCTAACCCTAAGTGGAATTTTCCTCCAATGGGATTTTCCCATGTATTTTACAAAGAAACATACATAGGGCACCCTAGAAAAGTCAGTGCCCTCCTAACCATACCGAAGCACTCCTGGTTAGTTGTCAATGTTCATTTTGCTCTAGGAGTTCATGGTGACGTAACCCTAACCCTATGTGGAATTTTCCTCCAATGGGATTTTCCCATGTATTTTACCAGGAAACAAAGAAAGGGCAGCCTAGAAAAGTCAGTGCCCTCCTAACCATACCCAAGCACCCCTAGTTTGTTGTCGATGTCCATTTTGCTCTAGGAATTCACGGTGACGTAACCCTAACCCTAAGTGGAATTTTCCTACAATGCAATTTTCCCATGTATTTTACCAGGAAACTTAGATAAGGTGGCCTAGAAAAGATAGTGCCCTCCTTACCATACCCAAGCACTCCAAGTTCATTGGCGATGTCCATTTTGCTGTAGGAGTTCACGGTGACGTAACCCTAACACTAAGTGGAATTTTCCTTACAATGGGATTTTCCCACTTTTTTACTAGGAAACATAGAAAGGGCAGACTAGAAAAGTCAGTGCCCTCCTAACCATACCCAAGCCCTCCTAGTTTGTTGGCGATGTCCATTTTGCTCTAAGAGTTCACGGTGACGTAACCCTAACCCTAAGTGGAATTTTCCTCCAATGGGATTTTCCCATGTATTTTACCAGGAAACATACATAGTGCAGCCTAGAAAAGTCAGTGGCCTCCTAACCATACCCAAGCACTCCAAGTTTGTTGGCGATGTCCATTTTGCTCTAGGAGTTCACGGTGACGTAACCCTAACCCTAAGTGGAATTTTCCTCCAATGGGATTTTCCCATGTATTTACTAGGAAACATAGAAAGGGCAGACTAGAAAAGTCAGTGCCCTCCTAACCATACCCAAGCCCTCCTAGTTTGTTGGCGATGTCCATTTTGCTCTAAGAGTTCACGGTGACGTAACCCTAACCCTAAGTGGAATTTTCCTCCAATGGGATTTTCCCATGTATTTTACCAGGAAACATACATAGTGCAGCCTAGAAAAGTCAGTGGCCTCCTAACCATACCCAAGCACTCCGAGTTTGTTGGCGATGCTCATTTTTTGCTATAAGTTAACGGTGACGTAACCCTAACCTAAGGGAATTTTCCTACAATTGGGATTTTACCATGTATTATTACCAGGAAACATAGAAAGGGCAGCCTAGAAAAGTCAGTGCCCTCCTACCCATACCCAAGCACTCCGAGTTTGTTGGCGATGTCCATTTTGCTCTAAGAGTTCACGGTGACGGTAACCCTAACCCTAAGTGGAATTTTCCCCCTCCAATGGGATTTTCCCATGGCATTTTACCAGGAAACATAGAAAGGGCAGCCTAGAAAAGTCAGTGCCTCCTACCCATACCCAAGCACTCCTAGTTTGGTTGCCGATGCCATTGTGCTCTAAGATGTTTACAGTGACGTAACCCTAAACCCTAAGGGAATTTTTCTCCAAAAGGGATTTTTCCCATGTATTTTACCAGGAAACATAGATAAGGTGGCCTAGAAAAGACAGTGCCCTCCTTACCATACCCAAGCACTCCGAGTTCGTTGGCGATGTCCATTTTGCTCTAAGAGTTCGCGGTGACTTAACCCTAACCCTAAGTGGAATTTTCCTACAATGGGATTTTCCCATGTATTTTACCAGGAAACATGGAAAGGGCAGCCTAGAAAAGTCAGTGCCCTCCTAACCATACCCAAGCACTCCGAATTTGTTGTCGATGTCCATTTTGCTCTAGGAGTTCACGGTGACTTAACCCTAACCCTAAGTGGAATTTTCCTACAATGGGATTTTCCCATGTATTTTACCAGGAAACATGGAAAGGGCAGCCTAGAAAAGTCAGTGCCCTCCTAACCATACCCAAGCACTCCGAATTTGTTGTCGATGTCCATTTTGCTCCAGGAGTTCACGGTGACGTAACCCTAACCCTAAGTGGAATTTTCCTCCAATGGGATTTTCCCATGTATTTTACAAGGAAACATACATAGGGCACCCTAGAAAAGTCAGTGCCCTCCTAACCATACCCAAGCACTCCAGTTTGTTGTCAATGTTCATTTTGCTCTAGGAGTTCATGGTGACGTAACCCTAACCCTAAATGGAATTTTCCTACAATGGGATTTTCCCATGTATTTTACCAGGAAACATAGAAAGGGCAGCCTAGAAAAGTCAGTGCCCTCCTAACCATACCCAAGCACTCCGAGTTTGTTGGCGATGTCCATTTTGCTCTAGGAGTTCACGGTGACGTAACCCTAACCCTAAGTGGAATTTTTCTCCAAAGGGATTTTCCCATGTATTTTACCAGGAAACATAGAAAGGGCAGCCAAAAAAGTCAGTGCCCTCCTAACCATACCCAAGCACTCCGAGTTTTTTGGCGATGTCCATTTTGCTCTAAGAGTTCGCGGTGACTTAACCCTAACCCTAAGTGGAATTTTCCTACAATGGGATTTTCCCATGTATTTTACCAGGAAACATAGAAAGGGCAGCCTAGAAAAGTCAGTGCCCTCCTAACCATACCCAAGTACTCCGAATTTGTTGTCGATGTCCATTTTGCTCTAGGAGTTCACGGTGACGTAACCCTAACCCTAAGTGGAATTTTCCTCCAGTGGGATTTTCCCATGTATTTTACAAGAAAACATACATAGGGCACCGTAGAAAAGGCAGTGTCCTCCTAACCATACCCAAGCACCCCTAGTTTGTTGTCGATGTCCATTTTGCTCTAAGAATTCACGGTGACGTAACCCTAACCCTAAGTGGAATTTTCCTACAATGGGATTTTCCCATGTATTTTACCAGGAAACATAGAAAGGGCAGCCTAGAAAAGTCAGTGCCCTCCTAACCATACCCAAGCACTCCGAGTTTGTTGGCAATGTCCATTTTGCTCTAAGAGTTCTCGGTGACGTAACCCTAACCCTAAGTGGAATTTTCCTACAATGGGATTTTCCCATGTATTTTACCAGGAAACATACATAGGGCAACCTAGAAAAGTCAGTGCCCTCCTAACCATACCCAAGCACTCCAAGTTTCTTGTCGATGTTCATTTTGCTCTAGGAGTTCACAGTGACGTAACCCTAACCCTAAGTGGAATTTTCCTACAATGGGATTTTCTCATGTATTTTACCAGGAAACATAGAAAGGGCAGCCTAGAAAAGTCAGTGCCCTCCTAACCATACCCACGCACCCCTAGTTTGTTGTCGATGTCCATTTTGCTCTAGGAGTTCACGGTGATGTAACCCTAACCCTAAGTGGAATTTTCCTACAATGGGATTTTCCCATGTATTTTACCAGGAAACATAGAAAGGGCAGCCTAGAAAAGTCAGTGCCCTCCTACCCATACCCAAGCACTCCTAGTTTGTTGCCGATGTCCATTTTGCTCTAAGAGTTTACAGTGACGTAACCCTAACCCTAAGTGGAATTTTTCTCCAAAGGGATTTTCCCATGTATTTTACCAGGAAACATAGAAAGGGCAGCCTAGAAAAGTCAGTGCCCTCCTAACCATACCCAAGCACCCCTAGTTTGTTGTCGATGTCCATTTTGCTCTAGGAGTTCACGGTGACGTAACCCTAACCCTAAGTGGAATTTTCCTACAATGGAATATTCCCATGTATTTTACCAGGAAACATAGAAAGGGCAGCCTAGAAAAGTCAGTGCCCTCCTACCCATACCCAAGCACTCCTAGTTTGTTTCCGATGTCCATTTTGCTCTAAGAGTTTACAGTGACGTAACCCTAACCCTAAGTGGAATTTTTCTCCAAAGGGATTTTCCCATGTATTTTACCAGGAAACATAGAAAGGGCTGCCTAGAAAAGTCAGTGCCCTCCTAACCATACCCAAGCACTTCGAGTTTGTTGGCAATGTCCATTTTGCTCTAAGAGTTCTTGGTGACGTAACCCTAACCCTAAGTGGAATTTTCCTACAATGGGATTTTCCCATGTATTTTACCAGGAAACATAGAAAGGGCAGCCTAGAAAAGTCAGTGCCCTTCTAACCATACCCAAGCACTCCGAGTTTGTTGGCGATGTCCATTTTGCTCTAGGAGTTCAAGGTGACGTAACCCTAACCCTAAGCTGAATTTTCCTCCAATGGGATTTTCCCATGTATTTTAACAGGAAACATAGAAAGGGCAGCCTAGAAAAGTCAGTGCCCTCCTACCCATACCCAAGCACTCCTAGTTTGTTTCCGATGTCCATTTTGCTCTAAGAGTTTACAGTGACGTAACCCTAACCCTAAGTGGAATTTTTCTCCAAAGGGATTTTCCCATGTATTTTACCAGGAAACATAGAAAGGGCAGCCTAGAAAAGTCAGTGCCCTCCTAACCATACCCAAGCACTCCAAGTTTTTTGGCGATGTCCATTTTGCTCTAAGAGTTCGCGGTGACTTAACCCTAACCCTAAGTGGAATTTTCCTACAATGGGATTTTCCCATGTATTTTACCAGGAAACATTGAAAGGGCAGCCTAGAAAAGTCAGTGCCCTCCTAACCATACCCAAGCACTCCGAATTTGTTGTCGATGTCCATTTTACTCTAGGAGTTCACGGTGACGTAACCCTAACCCTAAGTGGAATTTTCCTCCAATGGGATTTTCCCATGTATTTTACAAGGAAACATACATAGGGCACCCTAGAAAAGTCAGTGCCCTCCTAACCATACCCAAGCACTCCAAGTTTGTGTCAATGTTCATTTTGCTCTAGGGAGTTCATGGTGACGTAACCCTAACCCTAAATGGAATTTTCCTACAATGGGATTTTCCATGTATTTTACCAGGAAACATAGAAAGGGCAGCCTAGAAAAGTCAGTGCCTCCTAACCATACCCAAGCAACTCCGAGTTTGTTGGCGATGTCCATTTTGCTCTAGGAGTTCACGGTGACGTAACCCTAACCCTAAGTGGAATTTTTCTCCAAAGGGATTTTCCCATGTATTTTACCAGGAAACATAGAAAGGGCAGCCTAGAAAAGTCAGTGCCCTTCTAACCATACCCAAGCACCCCTAGTTTGTTGTCAATGTCCATTTTGCTCTAAGAATTCACGGTGACGCTAACCCTAACCCTAAGTGGAATTTTCCTACAATGGGATTTTCCCATGTATTTTACCAGGAAACATAGAAAGGGCAGCCTAGAAAAGTCAGTGCCCTCCTAACCATACCCAAGCACTCCGAGTTTGTTGGCAATGTCCATTTTGCTCTAAGAGTTCTCGGTGACGTAACCCTAACCCTAAGTGGAATTTTCCTCCAATGGGATTTTCCCATGTATTTTACCAGGAAACATACATAGGGCAACCTAGAAAAGTCAGTGCCCTCCTAACCATACCCAAGCACTCCAAGTTTCTTGTCGATGTTCATTTTGCTCTAGGAGTTCACAGTGACGTAACCCTAACCCTAAGTGGAATTTTCCTACAATGGGATTTTCTCATGTATTTTACCAGGAAACATAGAAAGGGCAGCCTAGAAAAGTCAGTGCCCTCCTAACCATACCCACGCACCCCTAGTTTGTTGTCGATGTCCATTTTGCTCTAGGAGTTCACGGTGATGTAACCCTAACCCTAAGTGGAATTTTCCTACAATGGGATTTTCCCATGTATTTTACCAGGAAACATAGAAAGGGCAGCCTAGAAAAGTCAGTGCCCTCCTACCCATACCCAAGCACTCCTAGTTTGTTGCCGATGTCCATTTTGCTCTAAGAGTTTACATGTGACGTAACCCTAACCCTAAGTGGAATTTTTCTCCAAAGGGATTTTCCCATGTATTTTACCAGGAAACATAGAAAGGGCAGCCTAGAAAAGTCAGTGCCCTCCTAACCATACCCAAGCACCCCTAGTTTGTTGTCGATGTCCATTTTGCTCTAGGAGTTCACGGTGACGTAACCCTAACCCTAAGTGGAATTTTCCTACAATGGAATATTCCCATGTATTTTACCAGGAAACATAGAAAGGGCAGCCTAGAAAAGTCAGTGCCCTCCTACCCATACCCAAGCACTCCTAGTTTGTTTCCGATGTCCATTTTGCTCTAAGAGTTTACAGTGACGTAACCCTAACCCTAAGTGGAATTTTTCTCCAAAGGGATTTTCCCATGTATTTTACCAGGAAACATAGAAAGGGCAGCCTAGAAAGTCAGTGCCCTCCTAACCATACCCAAGCACTCCGAGTTTGTTGGCAATGTCCAT
Organism: Crotalus tigris; assembly: GCF_016545835.1. Lineage (NCBI taxonomy): Eukaryota > Metazoa > Chordata > Lepidosauria > Squamata > Viperidae > Crotalus > Crotalus tigris. Next base: position 15,141 of record NW_024098643.1, read on the forward strand.
TTTGCTCTAAGAGTTCTTGGTGACGTAACCCTAACCCTAAGTGGAATTTTCCTACAATGGGATTTTCCCATGTATTTTACCAGGAAACATAGAAAGGGCAGCCTAGAAAAGTCAGTGCCCTTCTAACCATACCCAAGCACTCCGAGTTTGTTGGCGATGTCCATTTTGCTCTAAGAGTTCACGGTGACGTAACCCTAACCCTAAGTGGAATTTTCCTCCAATGGGATTTTCCCATGTATTTTACCAGGAAACATAGAAAGGGCAGCCTAGAAAAGTCAGTGCCCTCCTACCCATACCCCAGCACTCCTAGTTTGTTTCCGATGTCCATTTTGCTCTAAGAGTTTACAGTGACGTAACCCTAACCCTAAGTGGAATTTTTCTCCAAAGGGATTTTCCCATGTATTTTACCAGGAAACATAGAAAGGGCAGCCTAGAAAAATCAGTGCCCTCCTAACCATACCCAAGCACTCCGAGTTTGTTGGCAATGTCCATTTTGCTCTAAGAGTTCTTGGTGACGTAACCCTAACCCTAAGTGGAATTTTCCTACAATGGGATTTTCCGATGTATTTTACCAGGAAACATAGAAAGGGCAGCCTAGAAAAGTCAGTGCCCTCCTACCCATACCCAAGCACTCCTAATTTGTTTCCGATGTCCATTTTGCTCTAAGAGTTCACGGTGACGTAACCCTAACCCTAAGTGGAATTTTCCTCCAGTGGGATTTCCCCATGTATTTTACCAGGAAACATACATAGGGAAGCCTAGAAAAGTCAGTGCCCTACTAACCATACCCAAGCACTCCGAGTACGTTGGCGATGTCCATTTTGCTCTCAGAGTTCACGGTGACGTAACCCTAACCCTAAGTGGAATTTTCCTCCAGTGGGATTTTCCCATGTATTTTACCAGGAAACATACATAGGGAAGCCTAGAAAAGTCAGTGCCCTACTAACCATACCCAAGTACTCCGAGTTTGTTGGCGATGTCCATTTTGCTCTAAGAGTTCACAGTGACGTAACCCTAACCCTAAGTGGGTTTTTTCTCCAATGGAATTTTCCCATGTATTTTACCAGGAAACATAGTTATTTCAGCCTAGAAAAGTCAGTGCCCTGCTAACCATACCTAAGCACTCCGAGTTTGTTGGCGATGTCCATTTTGCTCTAAGAGTTCACGGTGACGTAATCCTAACCCTAAGTGGAATTTTCCTACAATGGGATTTTCCCATGTATTTTACCAGGAAACATAGAAAGGGCAGCGTAGAAAAGTCAGTGCCCTTCTAACCATACCCAAGCACTCCAGGTTTGTTGGCGATGTCCATTTTGCTCTCAGAGTTCACGGTGACGTAACCCTAACCTTAAGTGGAATTTTCCTCCAGTGGGATTTTCCCATGTATTTTACCAGGAAACATACATAGGGAAGCCTAGAAAAGTCAGTGCCCTACTAACCATACCCAAGCACTCCGAGTACGTTGGCGATGTCCATTTTGCTCTAGGAATTCACGGTGACATAACCCTAACCCTAATTGTAATTTTCCTACAATGAGATTTTCCCATGTATTTTACCAGGAAACATAGATAGGGCAGCCTAGAAAAGTCAGTGCCCTCCTAACCATACCCAAGCACTACGGGTTTTTTTTGGCGATGTCCATCTTGCTCTAGTAGTTCATGGTGACGTAACCCTAACCCTAAGTGGATTTTCCTCCAATGAGATTTTCCCATGTATTTTACCAGGAAACATAGAAAGGGCAGCCTAGAAAAGTCAGTGCCCTCCTAACCATACCCAAGCACTCCGAGTTTGTTGGCGATGTCCATTTTGCTCTAAGAGTTCACAGTGACGTAACCCTAACCCTAAGTGGGTTTTTTCTCCAATGGAATTTTCCCATGTATTTTACCAGGAAACACAGTTATTTCAGCCTAGAAAAGTCAGTGCCCTGCTAACCATACCCAAGCACTCCGAGTTTGTTGGCGATGTCCATTTTGCTCTAAGAGTTCACGGTGACGTAATCCTAACCCTAAGTGGAATTTTCCTACAATGGGATTTTCCCATGTATTTTACCAGGAAACATAGAAAGGGCAGCCTAGAAAAGTCAGTGCCCTTCTAACCATACCCAAGCACTCCGAGTTTGTTGGCGATGTCCATTTTACTCTAGGAGTTCACGGTGACGTAACCCTAACTCTAATTGGAATTTTCCTCCAACGGGATTTTCCCATGTATTTTACCAGGAAACATACATAGGGCAGCCTAGAAAAGTCAGTGCCCTCCTAACCATACCCAAGCACTCCGAGTACGTTGGCGATGTCCATTTTGCTCTAGGAGTTCATGGTGACGTAACCCTAACCCTAAGTGGAATTTTCCTACAATGGGATTTTCCCATGTATTTTACCAGGAAACATAGAAAGGGCAGCCTAGAAAAGTCAGTCCCCTTCTAACCATACCCAAGCACTCCGAGTTTGCTGGCGATGTCCATTTTGCTCTAAGAGTTCACGGTGACGTAACCCTAACCCTAAGTGGAATTTTCCTCCAATGGGATTTTCCCATGTATTTTACCAGGAAACATACATAGGGCACCCTAGAAAAGTCAGTGCCCTCCTAATGATACCCAAGAACTCCGAGTTTGTTGGCGATGTCCATTTTCCTCTAGGAGTTCATGGAGACGTAACCGTAACCCTAAATGGAATTTTCCTCCAATGGGATTTTCCCATGAATTTTATCAGGAAACATACATAGGGCAGCCTAGAAAAGTCAGTGCCCTCCTAACCATACCCAAGCACTCCGAGTTTGTTGGCGATGTCCATCTTGCACTAGGAGTTCACGTTGACGTAACCCTAATGGCCTCCATCTCTATTCTGATTCTAATTCCAATGTGTCTGCGCTGCATTTGAGCGCGGCAACGGAGTTTGGCCAACCCGGGTTGAGCGCGCAGGATGAAGAAATTAGGATAGGATCCAGGCTCAATTGGAAGGGCGGCGGTGCGAGGACTGGGCGGTCAGTGGCGAGAAGGACCCCCGCAGCCCTCTTCTCCCCGCGCAGCCGCTCACTTCGGCCGCGCCCCCTTCCCTCTCCAAAGCGACGTCTCGGCACCAACTTTGGGGAAAAGTTTTTCGCCCGACTTTCCGTCGTTCCTCCTCGGCCCGTACCGTCCCGATGCTCTCCCAGTACGGGCACCGCGCTTTGGGCGCGCTGATGCTCTTGGGCACCGCCTCGGGCTTGGTGGCCGTGCTGGCCTCGATGCTGCTCTTCCAGATCCAAGGAGGCGCCGTCGGCAACCGCGACCTGACCCAGCGGCTCCGGGCGCTGCTGCGGCCCATCTCGGCCGGCCTGGCCTCGCTCGGCTTGGTGCTCAGCCTGAGCTGCCTGCTGCTGAGCCTCCTGCACGGCTACTGCGGCGCCGAGCGATGCGCGGCCTCCGGGGGCGGGCTGGGCAGCGAGAGGTGCGTATGTGGGGGAGTGAAGGGCCCCGAAGCGACACAAGGTCCCCTCGCCACGATCGGGGGTGGTGGAGGCTTTTCCTGAGGGTGGCATTTTCAGAACTGGGTTTGAAGGGGGGGGAGGCACTTAGTTGGCGCAGAGCATGTAACTTGGGTTAACTTCTGCTAAGCCACGATGTATTGACCTCTGCTTTGCTGAAGAAGCCCCCCTCAAGCTGGGCTACCATATCACATCAAGCGTTAAAGTATGATTTAACGGTCAGATCCATCCAGTCAACCCGACCCAAGTGCAGAAATTAAGGCTTTTCAAGATCCTAAAAAGAGTGTGGTTCAGCATCATACAGGTGGTCCTTGACTGACCACAACAGCCTCAAATTTCCATTGCTAAGCAAGAAAGACGATTGTTAAGTGAATTTTGTCCCAGTTTATGACCTTTCTTGACACAGTTGTTAAGGGACTCGCTGCAGTTATTAAGTTAGCAACATGGTGGTTAAGTGAACCTGGCTTCCCCACTGACTTTGCTTGTCAGTTCACAAAAGGTGATCGCACGACCCTGGGACACTACAGTTAATAATAATAATAATAATAATAATAATAATAATAATAATAATAATAATAATAATAATAATAATAATAATAATATAATAAAGTTGGAAGGGACCTTGGAGGTCATCTAGCACAACCCCCTGCTCAGGCAGGAAACCCTATACCATTTCAGACAAATGGCTATCCAGTCTCTTCTTAAAAACTTCCAGTTGCCAAGCATCTGAAGTTTGATCACATGACCACGGGGATGCTGCAACTATTGTGTGAAAAATGGTTGTTTAAGTCACTTTTTTCAGTGCTTTTGTCACTTTGAATGGTCACTAAGTGAATGGTTGTAAGTCGAGGACTACTTGTATCCTGCTTTTCAGTCATGCTGCTGGCTGGGGAATTCTGGGAATTAAAGTCCACATACCTTATGGTTGCTAAGCTTGAGAAACACTGCTCTAAAGTCAGAGGTAGCCTATCTTTGAATAGTGTACAATATTATGGAGGCGGATAGAAAGGGCAGCCCTGCTTCTGAGTCTCTTACAGGCTTCTGCTACCAGAATAAATAAGATATTCCAGGTTTCTATGTGGAGCAGAAGGTGAGATTAGGTAGCCCACAAAACCATTTTTATAAATCAGCTTAATGGTGTCCTTAATGCTTCTGGTAAGTGCTATTATTCACGATAGTAAGAAGAGAACCTCTGCATCCAGGCGTAGTATACCTTTAGATACTATATGCTGTCAGTCAAGAGATACTATCTTTGAATTCTACTTGATCAGATCTAACAAATGACTGGGAGTCAGCCAGAGTTGGTTATAAGATGGGTGGCTATATAAATGTTTTAAATAAATAAATACATAACAAAGAGAAAGAACACAAGGGTGAAGTCAAGATTTGGGGGCATCAATTTGTCCAACAATAGAGGATATATGTAGTTTATGATTGGCCTGTGAGTTGACTTGGTTATTTTCTTGCAGATGTTCCTTTACCTGCCTAGATAGTACTTCTCAATCTTAGCGGCTTTAAAATATGCGGACTCCAATTCCCAGAATTCTGCAGTGAACAAGCTGGTTGGGGAATTCTGGGACTTGAAATCCACGCATCTTAAAATGGCTGAAGTTGAGAAACACCACTATAGGGCAGAGGTCTCCAACCTTTTGGGTACCAGGGACTGCTTATGTGGAAAGAGGTTTTTCCGTGGACCAGAGGGGGCATGGTTTTGTGTGCTGCCTGCATCCCACGGATGGAGCTTTGCTTGTTTGTGCGGCCCGGTTGTGGGCATGCCATGGCCCGGTACCGGTCTCTGGACCGGGGGTTGGAGACCCCTGCGATAGGGAATCAATCCAAAGGTAACCAAATTAAGCAGATATTTGTTGCCTTTTGAGCTTGACATAATTTTAAGTCTTTCTTTTGGCTTTGATTTTGATTGAGCTAAGCCACACGATGGTTGGGTTCACATCATACATTGAACCAGGGTTAAAAAAAACAGAGCAGATGTATTCACATTAAATCCTGTATCTAAATAAAGAAACCTGAGTAGGGCTTATTATAATAGTCTGATTCACAAAACATGTTGAACTACAGTCCATGTTTGGCTTGTCCAACATGTGCAAATCCATGCAGGCTCTAGAATGCTTGTAGCTAATATTTACATATTTCCAAGGTTGACAAAAATTCATTAAAACTGCAACAGAATCATAGGGGGATAATTTTTGTATAAGTCTCCCATTCTAGAGCTTTGCTCCAGGATCACATCAGCCTTGAGGATTGCTCACATTATTGTGCAAAGTGCAATACACACCAACCACCTCCGTGTGCCAGCCTTTATAAAGTGAAATTCTATTTTAATGAGCAAGTTTGGAATCCAGCCTACTGGCACTCACTCTATTCATTATGCTTTCATCTCAGCTCCTCCAGTTTTCCTGAGTTGCTGTGGTGATTCTGAACACTTCAAATGTTCTTTCTGGATTCCACCTGATATCTCCCTTCCCTTCCATTTTCTTCTCTCTCTGACCCATAATCTACATTAAATTCCTTTCCTTCTCCCTCCTTCTCGTTTTCACTTTCCTTTCCCTCTTTCCTTCCCCTTCTCTTTCTGTTTCCTTTCCCTCTCCTTCCTTCCCATTTTTCCTCATTTCCTTTCCCTCTTCCCTTTCCCCCTTTCTTTCTCTTCTCTTCCCTTTCTCCCTTTCCTTTCCTTGTCCTTCCTTCCCATTTTCCTTTTCTTCCCTCCCCTTCTATCCCTGCCAAGGAGAGCAGTGGGGTGGAATTCCTTCTGCAGTTGACAAAGCAAGACTCAATACTTGAAGACACCAAAAGACAGGCTGTGATTCCATTCCTCCCTTCCCTCCGTCCCCCCCCCCCCCAAGGCTCCCTGTGAAGATGAAGTTTCAACCCTGGTAACCAGCTGCTCCTTCCCCCGCCCCCCCCCCCAAAGCTTCACATTCTTACTCCCCAGTCAACTGCTTGAATTCCTGCCTGTTAAAGAGAACTGCAATAACTCCCAACAGCTCTGACCCAAGTAAGAATTTAAAAGAGCTCTTTTATTAAAATAAATGGGTCAGATATTAATCAAAAGCCATCACTCTTTGGGCTTGAGCTGACCCCCCCCTTCCCAAAACAGAGGGGCTATTTCACCCATGGATACAATGGATGGCTGGGTTCCTCAGCTCTTTGGCAACTTCAGCACAAAGTTGCTTTTTTGCACTGTTCACAATTTGCCCAGGACAATCAAATCTACAGTATAAGGAGTCCTTGACTTATGACAATTGGGACCGGGACTTCTGTTGCTAAGAGTAGTGGCTGTTGAGTTGAGTTGCAATCCAATTCAACAACTTTTTTTGCTATGGTCATTAACCAAATCATGTTTGTTAAGTGAATTACACGGTTGTTAAGCAAATCTGGCTTTCTCCTTTGACTCTGCTTGTCAGAAGCCGTCTAGGAAGGTCATAAAGGGCGACCACATAACCCTGGGATGCTGCAACCGTCGTAAATATAACCAGTGGCCAAGTGCTGAAATTTTGATCCCGTGACCATGGGTTTCCTGCGAAGGTTGTTAAATGTGAAAAATGGTTGTGAAGTCACTTTTTTTACTGCTGTTGTTAACTTTGAACGGTCCCTAATGAAAGTAGGTATGTTGAGGACTCTCTGTATTTTAGGACAATATGTAAGTAATTATAATAATAACAACAACAAGAAGAAGAAGAAGAAGAAGAAGAAGAAGAAGAAGTTGGAAGGGACCTTGGAGGTCATTAAATCCAACCCCCTGCTCAGGCAGGTAACCCTATACCATTTCAGACAAATGGCTGTCCAGTCTCTTCTTAAAAACTTCCAGTGTTGGAGCATTCACCCCTTCTGGAGGCAGGTTGTTCCACTGGTTAATTGTTCTCACTGTCAGGAAGTTTCTCCTTAGTTCTAGTTGCTTCTCTCCTTGATTAGTTTCCATCTGTTGCTTCTTGTTCTGCCTTCAGGTGCTTTGGAAAATAGCTTGAATTCCTCTTCTTTGGGGCAGCCCCTGAGATATTGGAAGACTGCTATTATGTACTCCCTCGTCCTTCTCTTCATTAAACTAGAGCAGGGGTAGGCAACCTCGGCTCTTTTATGACTCGTGGACTTCAACTCCCAGAATCCCTGAGCCAGCACAACTGGCTCAGGAATTCTGGGAGTTGAAGTCCACGAGTCATAAAAGAGCCGAGGTTGCCTACCCCTGAACTAGAGCCACTAGACATACCCAATTCCAGCAACCGTTCCTTATATTCATCAACATTATAATAGGTTTGCATGTGAGTTGTTTGGAGCAGGGATCTATCTACTTGGCAGACAAAAATAATAAAAATATATTGTTCTTATGTCACAGAGGTGACTGGTTCCTGCTGGAGAGCCGAAAAGTGAGACATGTAGCTGTGGGTGTGTTTTGCTGCGCTGTTTTAGCCTACCTAGCAGGTGAGTAGTTTCTCCCTTCCCTTTCTGGTTTCCCTTGCTTGTCCTTTCCTAGAAGAAATGTTCAAAAACTGGTCTGAAAATTATGTTTGGTGTAAGGAAATAAAATTTCCCATCCACATAACTTCTGGAGTATTGAGAACCATGCTTTAAAAACAAGTTAGGCACAAAGGAAAGGCATGGAGAGAAGTTACAAAGGCATCCAATTCTATTTTATTTTGTATTTATCTATGGTCTATGTCAGTGATGGCGAACCTTTTAGAGACCAAGTGCCCAAACTGCAATCCAAAACCCACTTATGTATCGTCGGGTGCCAGGTGGGCATGGCCCATTGGGTGGGTGTGGCCCATTGGGTGGACCTGGCCCATTGGGTGGGCGTGGCTGCAGTGGTAACGGCAGACTGGGTGGGACTAAAAAGTTCAATCAATCAGTTCCAACTTTGCGAGATCTTTTTTTCTCCCACAAGAAGTTGAAATTGATTGATGGATTGAACCTTTTTTTTTTTTTTTTTTGCACACGGCAGCCTAAAGCAAAAAGGTTTTATAAAACCCAGCTGAAGGTCTAGGACTGGGGCGATGGAGCGTGTGCCCAAAGAGAGGACTCTGCGTGCCACCTGTGCCATAGGTTCGCCACCATGGGTCTATGTTTTCATTCAAATTGTATTTTTTAGAGCTTATTTTATTATAAACTGCACAGAGACGTCTGGCTATTGGGTGGTTTAATTTAAAATATATAAATTGCAAGGAAGCATACAGGCAGTCCTTGACGTACGACCACAGTTCAGTCCAAAAGTGATGTTGCTAAGTGAAACCTTTGTTAAATGAGTTTTGCCCCATTTTATGAACTTTCTTGCCACAGCTGTTAAGTGAATTGCTATAGTTGTTAAGTTAGTAACATGGTTGTTAAGTGAATTAAGTGTCTTCCCCATTTGTCAGGTCACAAAAGCTGATCCTAGGACACTGCAGCCATCATAAATATGAACCAGTTGCCAAGTGTCCGAATTCTGATCATGTGACCACGAGGACGCTGCAGTGGTCGTGAGAAAAATGGTCATAAGTCACTTTTTTCAATGCTGTTGTAACTTGAACGGCACTTAATGAACCGTTATAAGTTGAGGACTACCTGTGTAGGCCAAGCCTTCTTCAGTATGCTAATTGCTGGGAGAATTGTGAGTCAGTGTGTTGAGGGAATCCAATTCTTAGCATTTTGAACACATGGGTTACAAACTTGGTTGATCGTTCTGGGACAGGAGTAGGCAACCTTGTCTCTTTTATGACTCGTGGACTTCAACTCCCAGAATTCTTGAGCCAGCATGGCTCAGCTTGGAAACCTCTCCATTTCCCCTCAGCATGGCTGGCTCAGGAATTCTGGGAGTTGAAGTCCACGAGTCATAAAAGAGCCAAGGTTGCCTACCCCTGTTCTGGGAGAACCCAATTCTTTTGTAGGCTGCTTTAAGCTTTGGTCCTTGTTAAAAATTTCATTTCCCCTCTCTTCTGCTCTCCAGCCCTCTCGATCTACGTGATGATGGCATTTGAGAGAGAAACGGGAATTACCTGTGTTTGTATCTTCTCCTCTGGGATCATCGTCTTGATCATTACGGTGATCCACGTGCTCGTCCGGGCTTCCAAAGCCACGCAACATAGCCCAGGAGAATTGTCACACAATCTTTACGAGAACGGCTCAGCCCAGAGCGGCGAAACACCAGCCGTTCATCCTAGTGATGCTCCAAAGGTGGCTTCTTCACGGTCACATCTGGAAATCCACCCAGAGGTTTCGTACCTGTCCTACGTGGAGCAGAAGTCCCACCAGACCATCCCAGCGAGCAGCACCAATGTCACCTCCGTGGACAGTGTTGTACCAACCCTGGAGAAAGAGGGCTGTAGCATCCCCAGAATGCACCAGACACTTTCGGCAGAGTCCGGCCTTCTGCTGAGCCACGGGGTGAGGCAGGAAATGAGGAAAGTCCTATCTCGCAAACCGAAGGGATCAGGCAAAGGTTCAACCTTGGTGTAAGGACCCACCCCACTTTGCATCTTTAAGAAGACAGAACTCTTGGAATAGTTCTTCCAACAGGCATCCTTTATTAAGAGAAAATGGTTGCAGGCGTTCTAGACAGGACTTGGGGTCCAAGCTCTCCCATTCAAGGTTTTAAGGGGTTCCCCAGTAGCCCACCTAATCACCCCCTTTTTCCAGCGACAGTCTTAGGCATTACACTCACACCCCCTTTTCCTTACTACCGGCTGGATGGAGACTTCAGAGGGGAGTACATGAAAGGTAATAGCCCCATTGTTATGGTTAGTCCTTTTGGTGATATCCACATTCAGTCCCTTTGAAGTGTACCAAAGGAAGTGAGGGCCATAAAGCCCCTTTGTTCACCCCCTTCCCTTCATCGTATGACAGAATCCAGAGAAGGCAGAAATGGGGTTTTCTATAGTTGATAACTAGAGATGAAATATAATTGGATTCTGACACTTGGTGTGAAATCTCAGAAAGCGTGGCGATCCCGATCCCCACAGAAATCTTCAATCTCCAGACGACCTTTGTTGGAAGGAACACTTAACCATATTGCTTGATTGCTTCACACGCTCTCTCGTTCACTCATAAGACAGTGGGGAACAACCTTATTTAGATTCCTTTAAAAGGAAATTAGGATCAGCCCCATGGTTTTATGACAATTCGCCATGGCCAACTTGCCACAGCCAACTCACACCGCGGGACAACTCACCATCGCCAACTTGCTGCAGGACAAGAGTTTTACACTAATATCAAAGGAATAGCGGAACAGAATAATTAAAGAACGGATGCAAAAAGGAGGTACCCAACAAAATACGAATGGCAGAAATGAAAATATTTTTGTATTTATTTTAAATAATTAAATTGAATTGTTCAGTTGTCTTGCGGCGAGTTGTCCTGCAGCAAGCTGGCTATGGCGAATTGTCCCAGTCCACAGCCCCACTAGATGGAACTTCACAGGAGGACCAGAACTCCACTTTATTGAGACAGGCTATAACAGGGGTAGGCAACCTTGGCCCTTTTATGACTCGTGGACTTCAACTCCCAGAATTCCTGAGCCAGCCATGCTGAGGGGAAAGGGAGAGGTTTCCATGCTGAGCTATGCTGGCTCAGGAAATTCTGGGAGTTGAAGTCCACGAGTCATAAAAGAGCCAAGGTTGCCTATCCCTGGGCTATAACAACAAAATGTTGCAAGCCTGATTTTGCTGTGCAAATAGTCCTCGACTTACAACAGTTCATTTAGTGACCAAAGTTACAACTGCACTGGAAAAAGTGAGTCAGGACCATTTTTCATACTTACGACCGTTGCAGCATCCCCATGATCACTTGATCAAAATTCAGATGCTCGGCAATTGACTCTCAGTTATGACGGTTGCAGTGTCCCGGGGTCATGCGATGACTTTGGTGACCTTCTGACGAGCAAGGTCAATGGGGAAGCCCGATTCACTTAACAACCCTATGACTCACTGAAGAACTGCAGTGCTTCACTTAATAACCGTGGCAAGAAAGATCATAAAATGGGTCAAAGCTCACTTTACAAATGTCTCACTTAGCAACAGATATTTTGAGCTCCATTATGGTTGTAAGTTGAGGACTACCTGTATTTCCCCTCCTTGGATCAGGGAGGTGATTGTCTGAGCCATTTCCAAATATTATCTTGATACCCAGGGCTTAAAGAAACATTTTTGACGTCACCTCCCTTACTCTCAGCAATTAGAAAAATCCACATATTACAGATTGTGTGAGGATGTCTACATAGACAAGGGGTAGGCAACCTTGGTTCTTTTATGACTTGTGGACTTCAACTCCCAGAATTCCTCAGCCAGCATGGCTCAGCTTGGAAACCTCTCCCTTTCCCCTCAGCATGGCTGGCTCAGGAATTCTGGGAGTTGAAGTCCACGAGTCATAAAAGAGCCAAGGTTGCCTACCCCTGCCCTAATGCATGCTGGCTGAGGAATTCTGGGAGTTGGTCCACAAGTCATAAAAGGGCCAAGTTTGAAGACCCCTGCCCTAATGCATGCTGCAAACCAGCATCAAGAAAGACTGCTACTGAACATGGAGGCTTCCTTTAATGATCCTATTACCTCCAATTTTGTTCTACTAATATTAGATGCCATCCATTATTAGATACGGTACTACATTTAAATTGTTCTTAGGTGCTACCATAAAGAGGCAATTTGTCTGGACTCACACTAGTAAAGGAAGATTGGTTGTATAGGTCAGGGTTCCCCAACCCCTGTCCGTGACTTGGAACTGGGCTACAGCCTGTTCGGAACCGGGCCACGGAAGTGATAGGTGAATGTGTATGCATGAGGCTGCATTTTTGAAAGTGGCACACATGAAACCATATTCTCTCCCCCCCCCCCGCTGCTTCCACCAGTCCATCGAACTGTAAAGGTTGGAGACCACTGTTATATAGGTCATCCTTGACTTATGACCGTAACTGAGCCCAGAATTATAGTTATACATTGAGGCATCACATGGCCAGACCCGATTTTTCAACCTTTTTGTAGTGGTGGTGTTAAGTGAATCCATTTTACCCAACGGTCTTTTTTTGGGGGCCAGAAACTGGAAGTACTGGAAATCAGCAAAATTTGAAAAAATAAAAAACCATGGTCACATGACCATGGGACACTGCAAAGAGCTGTAAAAGTGAGCGGGTTGCCAAGTGTACAGAATACGATCACATCACCGCAGGGGTGTACGGGTGTGAGGCGGCCATAATTTCAAAACTGAGTTACAAATAGTTTTGGGGAGCCCATTGTAGCTTTGAACTTGAGGACTATCTATACTGAATTGAAGGGTAGGTAGACTTTCTGATTACAGTGAAGACCGGAACAGCAACATCAGATCAAGTTTGTGAATCCAACATCCACAGTTTGTATGCCATCCAGAAAGCGATAGTGATTAGGGTTCGCAAGAGCCAAAATCCGTAACAAGACCTCACTTCAAGTCATGAATGACACGCTTTTTAGTGATTTAGTTAGAACCATTACCATACGTTCATATAAGCCAGAAATGAAATGTAGGCATGTACAAGGAGAAACATGGGCTGGCATACGCAAATGACACTCGGAATTTCAACAGAATTTTCCATTTCAGTACAAGAGAGAAAATTCATATCTCTCCATCCTCATAATAATGGCTGAAGAGCATCATCTGGATTTACCCTGCAAAGCTATTGCAAAGATTCCTAAAAGTAAAATGTCAGTGAATATTTTGAAAACCTTTCCCTCCTAACCCTAAAACTAAAAAAAAAATCCAGTATAAATAACAAAGACCATATATCAAGCTTAGCTCAAATTCCTTGTGCGGTTGCTGAAAAAAGGAATATTATCCCATAATTCCAAATTCTGAGTGATCACCTGATTTAAATGGAAGTTTGTTCCTTGGCTAGAGTTGGCATTCGTTATTTGGGGAGGGGGGGAAGGAAGGATAAGAACTAGGGTGGGCAGGGAGCTGTCATGAGTATTAAAGGTATTTCCCCCCCTAGATTTGGGATGGATTTTCCCTTTTAATTATATTCATCCAAGTTCGGGGATTCCTACACTTTTTGTGTGTTGTGTTTCCCACTTCGAAAGAGTAAGAAAGGAATCTCTGATTTTCACCCCTTGGGATTGGAGGGTGCTCTGGAGACCATGAAAAGCTGATGGAGGACGGGATGGGGGCATTGATGCAGGCCTTGGATAGCTGACCAGAGACATAAATAAGGTCTGGCAAACTCTCCCTTTATACAGAACCAGAAGCCCACTGGATTCACATCAGCGAAGCAGAGTTGTGTGTAAAACAGAATGTCTTTGAGCGTGCTCAGGATCAAAGTAGGATAATATTGCTCTCTGCAACCCAGGAGATTGGCTGCATTAACCAATTAACCCCTTTACCGTTCCGAAATCCTTTATATGTATTTATCTGATAGGAAAACTAGGTTTTCTGAATAATTCTGCCTGAACTGAGACTGTTAAGACAGCTAAGGATAAAACAGTGGAAGCATTCAAGGCTTTCCTTTCTCTTGCCTTCCTTGTGTATGGTGGGGTAGGGGATCGTCTTAAATCTAAGATTGCTTTCCTTTTTTTGGACAAATGCAGGAGATGACAAAATCTAGCTTAACCGTGAGAACAGAAGGACAGTCACTTGGAATTTCTTGAAAAGGGAAGGAGAGGATAAGATGAAGCAGGTAGAACTGGGAGAAGAATGGGCAGCCAATAAGAAGGCACAACACCCGTTTTACAAGTAGAAGAGGTCCTGGGTTGAAAATCTGGAATTTTCAAATACAGCTGGCACCTCTGAGGCTCAGGAGAGGTGTGATTAGCTTGCCATCAATCATGAGCTACATGGACCAACAGTTTGGCTCGATATAATGGGATTCTTAAATGTATTCTCTCCCCTCTCCTCTTCCTCTGGGAAGCCAATCCTGTCTCACCCCAGCACTTGTACAAGCACATGACACAGCAAGAAAAATCTTGCCTGCAGTGTTTCTTCCTTGGAAACTAAGTATTGCTAACATATGTTCTTTGCTTAGAGTAATTTTTTAAATTAACTAATTATTGATGTTAAAAAAATGATTAAACCTGGAGACTGGTTAATATAAATGTGTCTTGGTCACATCGACGTGAAGAATGGCTTCCCCTTGGCGTCTGAAGCTTCTTTCCATAAATAGAGAGGATGACCATGAAGTTTTCCCAGACCTGGATCTCCAGAGCTACCTCCGTGCAGAATTCAACCGATCTTTTACGGCAATGGCGTGTCTAAGGAGTCCTTCAATGTTCTTGAAATACATGCTACTGTCCTTCATATTCTTGATGGCACTGGACAGGAAGGAAAGCACCTGGTTAGAATTACAAGAGTTGGGGAAAGGGGATCCAGAGTGTCCCAGCCTCAGAAATCCAGGAACAGGGATAGAGAGAAGAGTATATCGCAGGGGTTAGAATGGTAAAAAACAAGTTTTTAAGGGCAGTCACCTGCAGGCATATTCTACGGTGTAAATGGCTCCTTGACTCTGTTCTTCCCAGCTCTGCATGTCAGCCTGCAAAGAGAAAGGACAGCTGATCTTTTGCTAGGTAGAAGCACAAGAGACCTGGTGGTCAGAATGCAGTACTGCAGGTAATTCTGCCCACTGCCAGCAGTTCGATCCTGACCAGCTCAAGGTTGACTCGGCCTTCCATCCTTCCGAGGTTGGTAAAATGAGGTCCCAGATTGTTGGGGGAAATAGGCTGACTCGTTAAACTTCTGTAAAGCACTATGGAGCAGTGTATAAGTCTAAGTCAGGGGTAGGTAACCTCGACTCTTTTATGACTCATGGACTTCAACTCCCAGAATTCCTGAGTCAGCATAACTGGCTCAGGAATTCTGGGAGTTGAAGTCCATGAGTCATAAAAGAGCCGAGGTTGCCTACCCCTGGTCTAAGTACTATTGTTATTGCTATAAAACGTTCCAGCACTTTCTGTCACCCTTCTTGCAAAGTGAAAAAAAAGGGGCTTTACCTTTGTTCACTTTTCCTTTAAGCTTTTGACTCTGGTTTTTACAGAATGCGTATATATTTTTCACACTACAAGTAATCCTCGACTTACAATTATTTGTTTAGAGACCACTCAAAGTTTCCACAGCACCTAAAAGAGTGATTTATGACCAGTTGTTGCACTTACAACCTTCACAACATTCCCAAGATCATGTGATCAGAATTCAGACACTTGGCAACCAGCATATTACAACGGTTGCAACACCTCGGAATCATGTGGTCACCATTTGCGACTTTTCCAGGTCGGCTTCCAACAAGCAAAGTCAATGGGGGAAGCTGGACTGATTTGTTTAACAACTGTGGGGGAAAAAGGTGATTAAAATCAGGTGCGACTCATTTAAAAACCACCTTGATTAGCAACCGAAATTCTGGTCCCAATTATGGTTGAAAACTACCTGTATATCTTTTAAAGTGAACCACATTATGGAAAGCATGGACGAAGAGCAGATATGATGGCTTTGGTCAAGCAAAGGATTCACTTTTTTTTTTTAAGAGTCACTTTTTCTCATATCCTATCTAGGTACTATCCATTTTCCACATTAGTTCACACAACTCCTTTCCCATTGCTTTGAAGGATGTGAGAATGATTTCTCCCATCACTGTTTAGTTAATGCTGAATGAGAGAATTAACAATGCAGTTAAGTAACAAGGACAGATTCAAAAGAGAGCAAAGGGAAACCAAGAGGTCAAGGAGAAGACGTGAAGACAGAGCTTTCTCTAATATAATTATCCAGAAGGGAATTATTTATTTATTTATTTATGAGACTTATATACCGCTTTAAGTGCAAGCACTCTCTAAGCGGTGTACACCAGTAAGCAATGTATATTTACATTGCCCCCAACAATCTGGGTCCTCATTTTACCTACCCCGGAAGGATGGAAGGCTGAGTCAACCTTGAGCCGGTGAGATTTGAACCGCTGACCTGCTGAATACAGTCAGCTAAAGTGGCCTGCAGTACTGTACTCTAACTGCTGCGCCACCTTCCAGTGGTGGGATTCAGCTGGTTCGCACACTTTGGCAGAACCGGTAGTTAATTTTTTGTTGCCCAGGCCCAGAATGGACTTCTGGAAGTGGCATCCACACAGAGAACCAGTTATTCACATATTTGAATCCCACCACTCTCTCCTTCCCAATATGCAGCTTAAGGTAAGATATTTTTGAGTTTCTCCCAAACATGGCCTTGAAACTGGACAGAGTCGATATAGAAAACCAGTTGTACCCCAAACAATTCTGAAGTGATCCACAACTACTTAACCAATAGATTGTGAAAGGATGATTTGTTACTTCTCAATCTGGCTTAATTTATTTTTCAGGAGTAGCCTAATTACTGACTCCCACATTCTTCTTAACAATGTAACAAACACAAACTGATAAAAGGAGATATATATATATCCTCAGGCTTTAAAGACCAGTACTTCTTCATTACAGAAAATGCTCTGGAAACTTCAATTAGCAGATGTGCATTAATATACCCACCTCTCATAGCTGCCTCTACATTAGCCTGATCTTTGCACACTGAAAATTAACATATCGTGAAAAAATGTCCATTTTCCCTTCCCCTTCCCCTAATATATTACATTTCTGCCTATGAGGAATTAAAAAATATGGAGGAATAGCTAAAAATCTGAGCCTTTAAGTCTGGTCTGTAACAGAATAGGTTTATTACATTATAGACTTTCTAAGAATAACACTATATCCATTCTCATTTACAGTTCAGATCACAGCTTACTTTATGTTCAGCCAGTTCTGGGAGAGAGCGCCTGACATGCTCTTGAAGCCGATACAACGCAACAGAAGGTTCATTGGCCAGGACATACATGCTTTCTGTAAATTTGTCTGTCACTATAAGAAAAGAAAGCATATTTTTTTCTCACAGCTTTGCTTCCACAGCAGGAGGGAAAAAAGGGTTCATTCAGATAATACATGTCATGATTTCAGGCCACCAGTGCAAGAAAGGGATGTCTAGGCTTGGATAAAATTTGTAAGTATAAAAACTAACCAGAAGCAAGAAAAAAAAGTCAGGGTAGGATGGCAGTCTAAAATCTGCAACTGCTTCAGAATGATAGATGAACATTGAGGCAGAAGGAGAGAAATGAAATTGGAAAACTGAATAAGAATCCAAGAGGGTAATGGTGGATGTGAATCTTTCATACTTCAAGTTGTTATGGTTCATCGCACAGTCAACCAGATGTGTAGACTAGATTTAGTATTTTTATTCATCTATTTAAGTCCTTCCCAAGGACCTGGGATAGGCAGATGTTGATTTTGATGGTGTTAGAGGTATCATTGCATCATGTAAGCTGTATTATTACATTTTTAATAAAGGAGAATATTTGTAGCTCAGGTTTGACATAAGGGTGCTCTCTGAGCTTGCTTGTTTTCTTGCAGACTTTTCCTTACCCAAACTAGGTAATATCAAAAGTGCTAGACTGATGATGTTACCTAGTTTGGGATAATGAAATGTCTGCAAGAAAACAAGTAAGCTCAGAGAGCACCAAGGGCCCCTTATTACATTTTTATTCTGACAAGAACTTCTTGGCAACAACACAACAGTTAGCTTGCCATTGCCATTCTGTACTCTCAAGTCAGCCTACTTTTCTGGAATTCCTGTGTGGTCTCCCATCCATCCATTAACCAGCTGCAACTGCAGTTAGCTTGTTTGAAACCAGCCCAGTTTGGGTGAGAACGCCTGCACAGTGTCAGACCAGAACAATAAAAATGAAATCTCTCATTCAATGCAACAGAACCGCCTTGTCCCTATTTCTAGCTTGGGAGAAGATGCCTGCTCTATACTGAAACAGAGCTATTTTCTTCAATATTAAAATAAAAATGGTTGGAATTCCACCCGAAAGGTGGAAATTGTCCACGCATGGATCCCAGAGACCAACTCCAGATCTGTGACCAGTTTTACTTTTGCTACAATAACACCCAAATCTCAACCCAGAGGCGCGGGGAGAGAATAAGCGCCCCTTTCTCTATTCTTCCCCGGACTTATTTTAGTGTAACATAACCCGGAAGTAGCCGTCATTGTTACCCTTTTTCACTTTCAGCTGCATTTCAGCCTCCTCCATGATACCGAACCGAGCCCGACCCCGCGTGAGAAAAAGCGGATTGCAGAACCGGGGCGGAACTCCAGCCGAACGTCAACTTCCGGAAAGCTGGGTGTATCGTCAGAAACGTACCTGTGTGGAAACACCGCCTGAGGAGAAAGGTTCTTGCTGTTTTTTTTTTAAAAAAATCAAAACGGTGCGGAATGTATAGCGTTTCTTTCATCCGTCAGGATTTGTTCATTTATTGATGCCCGGATTTCCCGTGCCGACGTTCAGGCCTAAAAAGATGACAAGGCTTATGAGGGAGCGTTTCCCTTTCAAAATGAATGGATGTCACCAATCCCTAAGTACTTAATGAAAATACTCTTTTTTTCTGTTGTGTTCCATGAGGCTTTCTCACTAACATGGTCAGTGGATCCTGGAAATAAATCCCGCTGCGATCAGTGGCATTATGTGTTTTGATTGTGTGATTTATAAAACCAAGCACAAGAGTCCAGTGCAATTTTTTTTGTCTTAATTAGGAAAATAGAAAAATATACAATCCCCTGAATGCAGAGCGATCTTCTTCCAGGAATCATGGAATAGTCTTCTAAAGATTTAAATTTTTTAATGTTTGGTTTGTTTCTTGTGCTTTCAGTTTTTGTATTTATTGTTTTTATGCCACATTGGTTTTAGTGCTGTGGTTCTTATATGCTGGTTTCTTATATGCTACCTGGAGCATTTAGGCTGTTTGCTCATGTTAAGCATGGAAAATTGAAGATTTGTTTAGGTTTCGTTCTGTCTTAGCATGACTTAGAAACCCAACTTGTTTGGTAATTTGACATTGGATTAGCCACATCCAGAAAATGGATTAAAAGCAGCAGCCAAGTTAAACATGTTGTGTGAATGCAGCCTTTATAGAGACAGTAATTGAACTTTTTTTGCAAGGCAAGAAA
>NW_024098644.1:0-2715 GCF_016545835.1 Crotalus tigris
GAAAACTGCAAGAGAAGGAAGACCAACCTGAATGTGGCATGGATTCACTACAAAAAGGCATTTGACTCTCTGCCACATGATTGGATAATAAAGTGCCTAGAAATAACAGGAGTCAGTAGAAACATCAGAAAATTTGTGCAAAGATCGATGGCACAATGGAAGACACAGTTGCAGATCAATGGTGAGAAGCTGGAAGAGGTTAATATCAAGAGAGGAATATTTCAAGGAGATTCATTATCACCATTACTATTTGTTATTGCACTGTTTCCTCTGTCAACAATACTGAATAACTCAGGACATGGCTATCAAACATCAAAAACATCTGCCAGACTATCCCACCTCCTTTATATGGATGATCTGAAGCTGTATGGAAAAAACATCATCTGAAATAGAATCGCTGCTCAACACTGTCCGTATATATAGCCAAGATATTGTAATTGAGTTTGGCTTGGACAAATGTGCCACACTTACTATCAAACAAGGAAAAATAATGAAAACTGAAGGAATCAAGATGCCCCACGAAAATAACATTAAGAGTCTGGATGAGGAAGAGTACTACCAATACTTGGGTATCCTTCAAGCTGACAACATCAAGCACACTGAAGTCAAGAAAAAGATTAGAGGTGAATACATCAAGAGAGTGAAGAAGATCTTAAAGTCCAAACTCAATGGAGGGAATACCATAAAGGCAATCAACACCTGGGCAATCCCAGTCATTAGGTACACAGCTGGAATAGTGGACTGGACTCAAGCATAACTAAAAGCAATGGATAGGCAGACCAGAAAAATAATGACAATGAATCATGCCCTTCATCCACGCAGTGACATTGATAGACTTTATCTACCAAGGCAAATAGGTGGGCGTGGAATGCTACAAGTACATCAGATGGTTGAAGAAGAAAAAATGGCTTTGGACGAATATCTGAAAAACAATGATGAAGATGCACTGAAATTAGTATATCAGGAAGTTTACTACTACTGTAAGAAACCAAATGGCCTACAGAATACCAAATGACGACAGCATAGCTGGGAAAGCAGATAATAATAAAACCTGGCAATGGCTAAGAGCAGGAAAATTGAAAAAGAAAGATACCGAGGTACTAATTCTGGCCTCACAGGACCGAGCCGTAAGGACACATGCATACAGGTCAAAATTGAGAAGACGAGCACAGACGTAAGTGCCGCCTATTCAAAGCAGCTGAGAAACAGTGGACCACTTGTAAGCTGTTGCAAGAAGATTGCACAGACTGACTACAAGCAGCGGCATGACAAAGTAGCAACAATGGTGCATTGGAAGATCTGCAAAAAATATCATTTGCCTGTAAGCAAAAACTGGTGGGATCATAAAACAGAGAAAGTCATAGAAAACGATAAAATTAAACTGCTCTGGGACTTCAGAATTCAAACAGATAAGCACCTGCAACATAACACCCCAGACTTAACAATTGTTGATAAGAAAGACAAAAAAGTCTGGATAGTGGACGTGGCAGTGCCTGGAGACAGCAGAATAGATGAGAAAGAACTGGAGAAGATCACAAAATACAAAGACCTACAATAGAAATAGAAAGACTGTGGCAATAGCAAGCAAGGGTAGTACCAATAGAATTAGGCGCCTGGTGCAATCCCAAAACAACTG
The DNA here is from genome assembly GCF_016545835.1 of Crotalus tigris. NCBI lineage: Eukaryota > Metazoa > Chordata > Lepidosauria > Squamata > Viperidae > Crotalus > Crotalus tigris. The sequence goes on from NW_024098644.1 coordinate 1,637, forward strand.
GAGCACCACTTGAACAAACCATTGCATTGGCCAAATTCGCTATTAGCAATTGCAAAGTGCGGTTTTACTAGGAAGCTAGCTTCCATCCTGCGACAATACCTTTAATCCATCAAACATCCACAATCTGCCTATCCCAGGTCTGGTTAAGGACTCGATAGGTAACAAATGCCAATCCAGTTCTGAACATCTGCTGACTGTTTCGATGATTGGATAATATCTAATAAATAATTGAAGGGACCTTGGAGGTCATCTAGTCCAACCCCCTGCTCAGGCAGGAAATGGCTGTCCAGTCTCTTCTTAAAAACTTCCAGTGTTGGAGCATTCACCGCTTCTGGGGCAGGTTGTTCCACTGGTTAATTGTTCTAACTATCAGGAAGTTTCTCCTTAGTTCTAGGTTGCTTCTCTCCTTGATTAGTTTCCATCCATTGCTTCTTGTCCTGCCTTCAGGCGCCTTAGAAAACAGCTTGACTCCCTCTTCTTTGTGGCAGCCCCTGAGATATTGGAACACTGCTATCATATCCCCCCTCGTCCTTCTCTTCATTAAACTAGACATACCTAATTCCAGCAGCCTTCCTTATATGTTTTAGCCTCCAGTCCCCTAATCTTCTTTGTTACTCTTCTCTGTACTCTTCTAGAGTCTTCAACCATCTTTTTAACACATAGGTGACCAAACTGGATGCAGTATTCCAAGTGTGTCCTTCCCAAGCATTGTAAAGTGGTATTCATACTTCACTGATCCTTTGATTCGATCCCTCTGTTAATGCAACCTAGCACTGTGTTGGCCTTTTCGGCAGCTGCAGTACACTGCTGGCTCATATTTAAGTGATTGTCCAATAGGATTCTGAGAGCCCTCTCACAGTTACTACTATTGAGCAAGGTACCCCCCTATACTATATACCTGTACATTTGGTTTTTCTTGCCTAAATGTAGAACCTTGCTTTTTTCACCATTGAATTTCATTTTGTTAGATAATGCCCAGTGTTCAAGTCTGTCCAGATCCTTCTGTATCTTAAGCCTGTCTTCTGGAGTGTTGGCTATTCCTGCCAGCTTGGTGTCGTCTGCAAATTTGATGAGTTCCC
>NW_024098645.1:0-4878 GCF_016545835.1 Crotalus tigris
TAGGGTTAGGTCACCATGAACTGATAGAGCAAAATGGAAAACGCCAACAAACGCGGAATCCTTGGGTATGGTTAGGAGGGCACTTACGTTTGTAGGCAGCCCTATCTATGTTTCCTGTCAAAATACAAGAGAAAATCCCATAGGAGGAATATTCCATTTAGGGTTAAGGTTAGGTCACCATGAATTCATAGAGCAAAATAGACACCGGAAACAAACTCAGAGTGCTTGGGTATGGTTACGAGTGCGCTTACCTTTCTAGGCTGCCCTATCTATGTTTCCTTCTATAATACATGAGAAAATCCTATTGGAGGAAAATTCCATATAGGGTTAGGGTTAGGTCAGTATGAACTCATAGAGCAAAATGGACACCGCAAACAAACTCAGGGTGCTTGAGTATGGTTAGGAGGGCACTTACTTTTCTAGGCAGCCCTATCTATGTTTCCTGGTAAAATACATGGGAAAATCCCATTGGAGGAATATTCCACTTAGGGTTAAAGTTAGGTCACCATGAACTCATAGAGCAAAATGGACACCGGCAACAAACTCAGAGTGCTTGGGTATGGTTACGAGGTGCTTACCTTTCTAGGCTGCCCTATTTATGCTTCCTGGTAAACTACATGGGAAAATCCCATTGGAGAAAAATTCCATATAGGGTTAGGGTTAGGTCAGTATGAACTCATAGAGCAAAATGGACACCGACAACAAACTCGAGGTGCTTGAGTATGCTTTGGAGGGTACTGACTTTTCTAGGCAGCCCTATCTATGTTTCCTGGTAAAATACAAGGGAAAATCCCATAGGAGGAATATTCCACTTAGCGTTAAGGTTAGGTCACCATGAACTCATAGAGCAAAATGGACACCGGCAACAAACTCAGAGTGCTTGGGTATGGTTATGAGCTCACTTACCTTTCTAGGCTGCCCTATCTATGTTTCCTTGTATAATACATGGGAAAATCGTATTGGAGGAAAATTCCATATAGGGTTAGGGTTAGTTCAGTATGAACTCATAGAGCAGCAAAATGGACAGCCGCCAACAACTCGAGGTGCTTGAGTGTATGGTTTGGAGGGTACTGACTTTTCTAGGCAGCCCTCTCTATGTTTCCTGGTAAAATACAAGGGAAAATCCCATAGGAGGAATATTCCATATAGGGTTAGGGTTAGGTCACCATGAACTCATAGAGCAAAATGGACACCGCCAACAAACGCAGAGTGCTTGGGTATGGTTAGGAGGGCACTTACTTTTGTAGGCAGCCCTATCTATGTTTCCTGGTAAAATACAAGGGAAAATCCCATAGGAGGAATATTCCACTTAGGGGTAGGGTTAGGTCACTATGAACTGATAGAGCAAAATGGAAACCGCCAACAAACGCGGAGTCCTTGGGTATGGTTAGGAGGGCACTTACGTTTGTAGGCAGCCCTATCTATGTTTCCTGTCAAAATACAAGAGAAAATCTCATAGGAGGAATATTCCATTTAGGGTTAAGGTTAGGTCACCATGAATTCATAGAGCAAAATAGACACCGGCAACAAACTCAGAGTGCTTGGGTATGGTTACGAGTGCGCTTACCTTTCTAGGCTGCCCTATCTATGTTTCCTTCTATAATACATGAGAAAATCCTATTGGAGGAAAATTCCATATAGGGTTAGGGTTAGGTCAGCATGAACTCATAGAGCAAAATGGACACCGCAAACAAACAAGGGGTGCTTGAGTATGGTTAGGAGGGCACTTACTTTTCTAGGCAGCCCTATCTATATTTCCTGGTAAAATACATGGGAAAATCCCATTGGAGTAATATTCCACTTAGGGTTAAAGTTAGGTCACCATGAACTCATAGAGCAAAATGGACACCGGCAACAAACTCAGAGTGCTTGGGTATGGTTACGAGGGTGCTTACCTTTCTAGGCTGCCCTATCTATGCTTCCTGGTAAACTACATGGGAAAATCCCATTGGAGAAAAATTCCACATAGGGTTAGGGTTAGGTCAGTATGAACTCATAGAGCAAAATGGACACCGCAAACAAACTCGGGGTGCTTGAGTAATGCTTTGGAGGTACTGACTTTTCTAGGCAGCCCTGTCTATGTTTCCTGGTAAATACAAGGTAAAATCCCATAGGAGGAATATTCCACTTAGCGTTAAGTTAGTTCACCATCGAATCATAGAGCAAATGGACACCGGCAACAAACTCAGGTGCTTGGGTATGGTTTTATGAGCTAGCTTACCTTCTAGGCTGCCCTATCTATGTTTTCCTGTAACACATGTGAAAATCCCATTGGAGAAAAATTCCATATAGGGTTAGGGTTAGGTCAGTATGAACTCATAGAGCAAAATGGACACCGCCAACAAACTCGAGGTGCTTGAGTATGGTTTGGAGGGTACTGACTTTTCTAGGCAGCCCTCTCTATGTTTCCTGGTAAAATACAAGGGAAAATCCCATAGGAGGAATATTCCATATAGGGTTAGGTTTAGGTCACCATGAACTCATAGAGCAAAATGGACACCGCCAACAAACGCGGAGTGCTTGGGTATGATTAGGAGTGCACTTACTTTTGTAGGCAGCCCTATCTATGTTTCCTGGTAAAATACAAGGGAAAATCCCATAGGAGGAATATTCCACTTAGGGGTAGGGTTAGGTCACCATGAACTGATAGAGCAAAATGGAAACCGCCAACAAACACGGAGTCCTTGAGTATGGTTAGGAGGGCACTTACGTTTGTAGGCAGCCCTATCTATGTTTCCTGTCAAAATACAAGAGAAAATCCCATAGGAGGAATATTCCATTTAGGGTTAAGGTTAGGTCACCATGAATTCATAGAGCAAAATAGACACCGGAAACAAACTCAGAGTGCTTGGGTATGGTTACGAGTGCGCTTACCTTTCTAGGCTGCCCTATCTATGTTTCCTTCTATAATACATGAGAAAATCCTATTGGAGGAAAATTCCATATAGGGTTAGGGTTAGGTCAGTATGAACTCATAGAGCAAAATGGACACCGCAAACAAACAAGGGGTGCTTGAGTATGGTTAGGAGGGCACTTACTTTTCTAGGCAGCCCTATCTATGTTTCCTGGTAAAATACATGGGAAAATCCCATTGGAGTAATATTCCACTTAGGGTTAAAGTTAGGTCACCATGAACTCATAGAGCAAAATGGACACCGGCAACAAACTCAGAGTGCTTGGGTATGGTTACGAGGGTGCTTACCTTTCTAGGCTGCCCTATCTATGCTTCCTGGTAAACTACATGGGAAAATCCCATTGGAGAAAAATTCCATATAGGGTTAGGGTTAGGTCAGTATGAACTCATAGAGCAAAATGGACACCGCCAACAAACTCGCGGTGCTTGAGTATGGTTTGGAGGGTACTGACTTTTCTAGGCAGCCCTCTCTATGTTTCCTGGTAAAATACAAGGGAAAATCCCATAGGAGGAATATTCCATATAGGGTTAGGTTTAGGTCACCATGAACTCATAGAGCAAAATGGACACCGCCAACAAACGCGGAGTGCTTGGGTATGATTAGGAGTGCACTTACTTTTGTAGGCAGCCCTATCTATGTTTCCTGGTAAAATACAAGGGAAAATCCCATAGGAGGAATATTCCACTTAGGGGTAGGGTTAGGTCACCATGAACTGATAGAGCAAAATGGAAAACGCCAACAAACGCGGAGTCCTTGGGTATGGTTAGGAGGGCACTTACGTTTGTAGGCAGCCCTATCTATGTTTCCTGTCAAAATACAAGAGAAAATCCCATAGGAGGAATATTCCATTTAGGGTTAAGGTTAGGTCACCATGAATTCATAGAGCAAAATAGACACCGGAAACAAACTCAGAGTGCTTGGGTATGGTTACGAGTGCTCTTACCTTTCTAGGCGTGGCCCTATCTATGTTTTCCTTCTAATAATAACATGAGAAAATCCTATTGGAGAAAATTCCAATATAGTGTTAGGGTTGTCAGTATGACTCATAGAGCCAATGACACCGCACACAAACTCGGGGTGCTTGAGTATGGTTAGGAAGGTCACTTACTTTTTCTAGTCAGCCCTATCTATGTTTTCCTGGTAAAATACATTGGGCAAAATCCATTGAGGAATATTCCATATAGGGTTAGGGTTAGGTCACCATGAACTCATAGAGCAAAATGGACACCGCAAACAAACTCGGAGTGATTGGGTATGGTTACAAGGATGCTTACCTTTCTAGGCTGCCCTATCTATGTTTCCTGGTATAATACATGGGAAAATCCTATTGGAGGAAAATTCCATATAGGGTTAGGGTTAGGTCAGTATGAACTCATAGAGCAAAATGGACACCGCAAACAAATTCGGGGTGCTTGAGTATGGTTAGGAGAGCACTTACTTTTCTAGGTAGCCCTATCTATGTTTCCTGGTAAAATACATGGGAAAATCCCATAGGAGGAATATTCCATTTAGGGTTAAGGTTAGGTCACCACGAACTCATAAAGCAAAATGGACACCGGCAAGAAACTCAGAGAGCTTGGGTATGGTTACGAGGGCGCTTACCTTTCTAGGCTGCCCTATCTATGCTTCCTGGTAAACTACATGGGAAAATCCCATTGGAGAAAAATTCCATATAGGGTTAGGGTTAGGTCAGTATGAACTCATAGAGCAAATGGACACCGCCAACAAACTCGAGGTGCTTGAGTATGGTTTGGAGGGTACTGACTTTTCTAGGCAGCCCTATCTATGTTTCCTGGTAAAATACAAGGGACAATCCCATAGGAGGAATATTCCATATAGGGTTAGGGTTAGGTCACCATGAACTCATAGAGCAAAATGGACACCGCCAACAAAAGCGGAGTGCTTGGGTATGGTTAGGAGGGCACTTACTTTTGTAGGCAGCCCTATCTATGTTTCCTGGTAA
>NW_024098646.1:0-9161 GCF_016545835.1 Crotalus tigris
GGCTGCAATATCTATGTTTCCTGGTAAACTACATTGGAAAATCCCATAGGAGGAAAATTCCACTTAGGGTTACGGTTAGGTCCCCATGAATTCATAGAGCAAAATGGACAGCGCCAACAAACTCGGAGTGCTTGTGTATGGTTCAGAGGTCACTTATTTTTCTAGGCTGCAATATCTATGTTTCCTGGTAAACTACATGGGAAAATCCCGTGGGAGGAAAATTCCACTTAGAGTTAGGGTTAGGTCCCCATGAATTCATAGAGCAAAATGGACAGCGCCAACAAACTCGGAGTGCTTTTTTTTTTGTGGTATGGTTTCAGAAGGGCACCGTTATTTTTCTAGGCTGCAATATCTATGTTTTCCTGTAACTACATGGGAAAACTCCCGCTGGAGGAAAAATTCCACTTAGAGTTAAGGTTAGGTCCCCATGAACTCATAGAGCAAAATGGACATCGCCAACAACCTCGGAGTGCTTGGGTATGGTTCGGAGGGCACTTATTTTTTCTAGGTTGCGCTATCTATGTTTCCTGGTAAAATACATGGGAAAATCCCATAGGAGGAAAATTCCACTTAGGGTTAGGGTTAGGTCCCCATGAATTCATATAGCAAAATGGACAGCGCCAACAAACTCGGAGTACTTGGGTATGGTTTGGAGGGCACTTATTTTTCTAGGCTGCAATATCTATTTTTCCTGGTAAAATACATAGGAAAATCCCAAAGGAGGAAAATTCCACTTAGGGTTAGGGTTAGGTCACCATGAACTGATAGAGCGAAATGGACAGCGCCAACAAACTCGGTGTTCGTATGTATGGTTAGTAGGACAGTTACTTTTCTAGGCTGCGCTATCTATGTTTCCTGGTAAACTACATGGGAAAATCCCATAGGAGGAAAATTCCACTGAGGGTTAGGGTTAGGTCCCCATGAATTCATAGAGCAAAATGGACAGCGCCAACAAACTCGGAGTGCTTGGGTATGGTTTGGAGGGCACTTATTTTTCTATCCTGCGCTATCTATTTTTCCTGGTAAAATACATAGGAAAATCCCAAAGGAGGAAAATTCCACTTAGGGTTAGGGTTAGGTCACCATGAACTGATAGAGCTAAATGGACAGCGCCAACAAACTCGGTGTTCTTATGTATGGTTAGTAGGACAGTTACTTTTCTAGGCTGCGCTATCTATGTTTCCTGTAAACTACGCATTGGTAAAATCCCCATAGATGAAAATTCCACTTACGGGTTAGGTTTCTAGGTCACGACAACACCAATGGACTCATAGAGCAAAATGGACCAGTGCCACCACACCTCGGAGTGCGCTTGGTGTAATGTCTCAAGGCACTTATTTTCTAGACTGCAATATCTCTGTTTCCTGCGTAAAGTTCCATGGGAAAATCCCATAGGAGGAAAATTCCACTTAGGGTTAGGGTTAGGTCCCCATGAACTCACAGAGCAAAATGGACACCGCCAACAAACTCGGAGTGCTTGGGTATGGTTAGGAGGGCACTTACTTTTCTAGGCTACGCTATTTAAGTTTCCTCGTAAAACACATGGGAAAATGCCACAGGAGGAAAATTCCACTTAGGGTTAGGGTTAGGTCTCCATGAACTCATAGAGCAAAATGGACAGCGCCAACAAACTCGGAGTGCTTGGGTATGGTTCGGAGAGGACTAATTTTTCTAGGCTGCGCTATCTATGTTTCCTGGTAAAATACATGGGAAAAACCCACAGGAGGAAAATTCCACTTAGGGTTAGGGTTAGGTCCCTGTGAATTCATAGAGCAAAATGGACAGCGCCAACAAATGAGGAGTGCTTGGGTATGGTTTGGAGGGCACTTATTTTTCTAGGCTGCGCTATCTATTTTTCCTGGTAAAAGAGATAGGAAAATCCCATAGGAGGAAAATTCCACTTAGGGTTAGGGTTAGGTCACCATGAACTCACAGAGCAAAATGTACATCGCCAACAAACTTGCAATGCGTCGGTAATGGTTAGGGGGCACTAATTTTCTAGGCCGCTTTACTGTGTCCTGTGTAAAATACATGGGAAAATCCCATAGGAGTAAAATTCCACTTAGGGTTAGGGTTAGGTCCCCATGAAATCATAGAGCAAAATGGACAACGCCAACAAATGAGGAGTGCTTGGGTATGGTTTGGAGGGCACTTATTTTTCTAGGCTGCGCTATCTATTTTTCCTGGTAAAAGAGATAGGAAAATCCCATAGGAGGAAAATTCCACTTAGGGTTAGGGTTAGGTCACCATGAACTCACAGAGCAAAATGGACAGCGCCAACAAACTCGGAATGCGTTGGTATGGTTAGGAGGGCACTTAATTTTCTAGGCCGCCCTTTGCAAGTTTCCTGGTAAAATACATGGGAAAATCCCATAGGAGGAAAATTCCACGTAGGGTTACGGTTAGGTCACCATGAACTCACAGAGCAAAATGGACAGCGCCAACAAACTCGGAGTGCTTGTGTATGGTTCAGAGGGCACTTATTTTTCTAGGCTGCAATACCTATGTTTCCTGGTAAACTACATGGGAAAATCCCATAGGAGGAAAATTCCACTTATTGTTAGGGTTAGGTCCCCATGAATTCATAGAGCAAAATGGACAGCGCCAACAAACTCGGAGTGCTTGGGTATGGTTTGGAGGGCACTTATTTTTCTAGGCTGCAATATCTATTTTTCCTGGTAAAATACATAGGAAAATCCCAAAGGAGGAAAATTCCACTTAGGGTTAGGGTTAGGTCACCATGAACTGATAGAGCGAAATGGACAGCGCCAAGAAACTCGGTGTTCTTATATATGGTTAGTAGGACAGTTACTTTTCTAGGCTGCGCTATCTATGTTTCCTGGTAAACTACATGGGAAAATCCCATAGGAGGAAAATTCCACTTAGGGTTAGGGTTACGTCACCATGAACTCATAGAGGAAAATGGACAGTGCCAACAAATTCGGAGTGCTTAGTTTCATGGGTTCAAGGGCACTTACTTTCTCTAGCTGCATATCTACTGTTTGTCCTGTACCTACATGGGAAGAATCCATAAAGGAAAATTCCACTTTAGGGTTAGGTGGTCCCATGAACTCAGAGCGAGCCAAATGGAACAGTGACTAACAAATCGGAGTGCTTGTGTATGGTTCAGAGGGCACTTACCTTTCTCTAGCTTCAATAGCTAGTGTTTTCCCTGGTAGACTACATTGGAAATCCATAGGAATGAAAATTCCACTTAGGGTTTAGGGTTATGGTCCCCAATGAACTCACAGAGCTACAATGGACACCCGCCAACAAACTCGAAGTGCTCTGGGGATGGTTATGGAGGCGCACTTTACTTTGTCTAGGCCTACGCTGTTATGTTTCCTCGTAAAACACATGGGAAATGCACATCCTGGAGGAAAATTCCCTTAGGGTTAGGGTTTAGCGTCTCCATGAACTCATAAGCACAATGGACAAGCGCCAACCAAACCGTAGTCGCTTGTGTTATGGTTTCAAGAGGCACTTAATTTTTCTAGGCTGCGATTATCTATGTTTCCTGTTAAACTACATGGAAAAATCCCATGGAGGAAATTACAGTTAGAGTTAGGTTAGGTCCACCAGAACTCAACAGCAAATACCACTAATGGGCAGCGCCAACAAACTCGGAGTGCTTGGGTATGGTTCGGCAGGCAGTTTTACTTCTTCTGGCTTCTCTATATTATTTTCCTGCTAAAAGTACAATGGGAAAAGTACACTTAGGGTTTAGGGTTAAGGTCACCCATGAACTCAGGAGCAAAATGGACAGCGCCAACAAACTCGCAGTGCTTGTGTATGGTTCAGAGGGGACTTATTTTTCTAGTCTGCAATATCTATGTTTCCTGGTAAACTACATGGGAAAATCCCATAGGAGGAAAATTCCACTTAGGGTTAGGGTTAGGTCCCCATGAATTCATAGAGCAAAATGGACAGCGCCAACAAACTCGGAGTGCTTGGGTATGGTTTGGAGGGCACTTATTTTTCTAGCCTGCGCTTTCTATTTTTCCTCGTAAAACACATGGGAAAATGTCACAGGAGGAAAATTCCACTTAGGGTTAGGGTTAGGTCCCCATGAACTCACAGAGCAAAATGGACACCGCCAACAAACTCGGAGTGCTTGGGTATGGTTAGGAGGGCACTTATTTTTCTAGGCTACTCTATTTATGTTTCCTCGTAAAACACATGGGAAAATGCCACAGGAGGAAAATTCCACTTAGGGTTAGGGTTATGTCACCATGAACTCATAGAGCAAAATGGACATCGCCAACAAACTCGTTGTTCTAATGTATGGTTAGTAGGACTGTTACTTTTCTAGGCTGCGCTATATATGTTTCCTGGTAAACTACATGTGAAAATCCCATAGGAGGAAAATTCCACTTAGGGTTAGGGTTAGGTCCCCATGAACTCATAGAGCAAAATGGGCAGCGCCAACAAACTCGGAGTGCTTGGGTATGGTTCGGAAGGCACTTACGTTTCTAGGCTGCTCTGTCTATGTTTCCTGGTAAAATACATGGTAAAATCCCATAGGAGGAAAATTCCACTTACGATTTGGGTTCGGTCACCATGAACTCATAGAGCAAAATGGACAGCATCAAAAATTTCGAAGTGCTTGGGTATGGATAGGAGGGCACTTATTTTTCTAGGCTGCCTATCTATGTTTCCTGGTAAAATACATGGGAAAATCCCATAGCAGGAAAATTACACTTAGGGTTAGGGTTAGGTCACCATGAACTCACAGAGCAAAATGGACACCGCCAACAAAGTCGGAATGCGTCGGTATGGTTCGGAGGGCACTTAATTTTCTAGGCCGCCCTATGCAAGTTTCCTGGTAAAATACATGGGAAAATCCCACAGGAGGAAAATTCCACTTAGGGTTAGGTCACCATGAACTCACAGAGCAAAATGTACAGCGCCAACAAACTCGGAATGCGTCGGTATGGTTAGGAGGGCACTTAATTTTCTAGGCCGCCCTTTGCAAGTTTCCTGGTAAAATACATGGGAAAATCGCATAGGAGGAAAATTCCACTTAGGGTTAGGGTTAGGTCCCCATGAATTCATAGAGCAAAATGGACAGCGCCAACAAATGAGGAGTGCTTGGGTATGGTTTGGAGGGCACTTATTTTTCTAGGCTGCGCTATCTATTTTTCTTGGTAAAATACAGGGAAAATCCCATACGAGGAAAATTCCACTTAGGGTTAGGGTTAGGTCACCATGAACTGATAGAGCGAAATGGACAGCGCCAACAAACTCGGTGTTCTTATGTATGGTTAGTAGGACAGTTACTTTTCTAGGCTGCGCTATCTATGTTTCCTGGTAAAATACATGGGAAAATCCCATAGGAGGAAAATTACACTTAGGGTTAGGGTTAGGTCCCCATGAACTCATAGAGCAAAATGGGCAGTGCCAACAAACTTGGAGTCCTTGAGTATGGTTCGGAGAGCACTTACTTTTCTAGACTGCTCTATCTATGTTTCCTGGTAAAATACATGGGGAAATCCCATAGGAGGAAAATTCCACTTACGATTTGGGTTCGGTCACCATGAACTCATAGAGCAAAATGGACAGCATCAAAAATTTCGAAGTGCTTGGGTATGGATAGGAGGGCACTTACTTTTCTAGGCTGCCTATCTATGTTTCCTGGTAAAATACATGGGAAAATCCCATAGGGGGAAAATTCCACTTAGGATTAGGTTTAGGTCCCCATGAACTCATAGAGCAAAATGGACAGCACCAACAAACTCGCACTGCGTCGGTATGGTTCGGAGGGCACTTAATTTTCTAGGCCGCCCTATGCAAGTTTCCTGGTAAAATACATGGGAAAATCCCATAGGAGGAAAATTCCACTTAGCGTTAGGGTTAGGTCACCATGAACTCATAGAGCAAATGGACAGCGCCAACAAACTTGGAGTGCTTGTGTATGGTTCAGAGGGCACTTACTTTTCTAGGCTGCCTATCTATGTTTCCTGGTAAAATACATGGGAAAATCCCATAGGAGGAAAATTCCACTTAGGGTTAGGGTTAGGTCCGCATGAACTCATAGAGCCAAATGGGCAGTGCCAAGAAATTCGGAGTGATTGGTTATGGTTCGGAGGGCACTTACTTTTCTAGGCTGCTCTATCTATGTTCCTTGGTAAAATACAGGGAAAATCCCATAGGAGGAAAATTCCACTTAGGGTTAGGGTTAGGTCACCATGAACCTCATAGAGCAAAATGGACAGAATGTAAAATTTCGAAGTGCTTTGGGTTAATGGCTGGAGGGCACTTACTTTTTCTTAGGCTCCTATCTATTTTTCTGGTAAAATCATGGGAAAAATCCCCTTAGGAGGAAAAAATTCCACTTAGGGTTTGTATGGTAGGTCACCCATGAACTCATAGAGCAAAATGGGACCAGCGCCCAATAAACTCCGACGCGGAGTTGCTTGGGAATGGTTTCCGAAGGGCACTTATTTTTCTAGCTGCGCCTATCTAATGTTTTTCCTGGTAAACTACATGGGGAAATCCCATAGTAGGAAAATTCCCACCTAGGGGTTATGATGGTTCCCCATGAACTCATAGAGCAAAATGGACAGCGCCAATAAACTCGGAGTGCTTGGGTATGGTTCGGAGGGCACTTATTTTTCTAGGCTGCGCTAACTATGTTTCCTGGTAAAATACATGGGAAAATCCCATAGTAGGAAAATTCCACTTAGGGTTAGGGTTAGGTCCCCATGAACTCATAGAGCAAAATGGACAGCGCCAACAAACTCGGAGTGCTTGTATATGGTTCAGAGGGCACTTATTTTTCTAGGCTGCGATATCTATGTTTCCTCGTAAATTACATGGGAAAATCCCATAGGAGGAAAATTCCACTTAGGGTTAGGGTTAGGTCCCATGAACTCATAGAGCAAAATGGGCAGTGCCAACAATTGAGAGTGGGTGTAATGAGGACCCACCCCACTTTGCATCTTAAGAAGACATAACTCTTGGAATAATTCTTCCAACAGGAATCCTTTATTAAGAGAAAATGGTTGCAGGCATGCTAGACAGGACTTGGGGTTCAAGCTCTTCCATTCAAGGTTTTAAAGGGTTCCCCAGTAGTCCCACCCAATCAACCCCCCTTCCAGTGATAGTTTCAAGTATCACAATTCCTCCCCCTTTCTTCTTTCTTCCGTCTGCATGGGGACTTCAGATAACTACATGAAAGGCAACTACCCTCCTTTGGTATGTTAACGCTTTGAGGTTACAATAAACACACATTCAGCATTCAGCTCTTTGAAGTGTAAAGAAGGAAGTGAGGGCCATAAAGCCCCTTTGTTCTCCCCCTTCTCTCCCTCTTATGGCAGAATCCAGAGAAGGCAGAATTGGGAGTTTCTATATTTGATACTTTAAAGATGAAATATAATTGGATTCTGACATCCGGCCCCTCTTAACAATAAGAGAGATCCACCTGAAAGAAAACACAAGTATAAAATTTAGTCAGGCTTGTTAGGATACTCTGTGTGAAACTTCTTCAATAGCTTCGGGGCTCTGACATGACGTTTATGAACCCACTCATTTTGTGAGGGCGGTAGGTGTTTCCAGGCAACTAGGTACTGAGTTGCCCCATGATATCTCCTAGAATCAAGGATTTCCTTTATTTCGAAGTGTTGTTCACCCTCCACCATGAGTGGAGGTGGTGGTGGGGGGATTTTTGGCCGTAGATGTGACTGATGCTCTCTTTTCAGCAAGCTGCAATGAAAAATTGGGTGTATTTGCCTGAGGTTTTTGGGTAATTCTACTTCTACTGTTACTGGATTTATGATTCTTTTAATTGGAAAAGGTCCTATATATTTTGGTCCAAGTTTTTTACAGGGCTGTAGGGACTTTAGGTATTTTGTGGATAAGTACACCATTTCTCCTATAATGAATGGTGTAGGCTCAACCCTTTTTTTTATCGGCTTGTGCTTTGTATGCCCGCCTAGCTTCATCTAGTGATTTTCTGACTATTGGCCAGGTGTTTTGTAGGTTTTCCATCCATTCTTTCAGTGAAGGGATCATTGGTTCTTTTGGGGTTAACTCTGGCATAGGGTTGAAACTTTGACCGTTGGCTATTTGAAAAGGAGTGTAGCCTGTGCTGGAGTGAACTGCATTATTGTAGGCAACTTCTGCAAAAGAAAGTAAGTCCGTCCAATCACTCTGTTGGAAATTTAAAAAACATCTCAAATATTGCTCAAGTACCGACTGGCACCGTTCCGCTTGTCCATCTCCTTGAGGGTGGTTGCTAGATGTCAATCCCTGAGTGGTCCCTAAGAGGGATAAAAATTCCTTCCAAAATGCAGACGTAAATTGCACTCCCCTATCAGAGATGATGCGTTGGGGTGCCCCGTGCAATCTGTAAATGTGCTGGATGAAAAGTTTTGCTAAGGCCTTTGCAGTGGGAATTTTTTGGCAAGGGATACAGTGCACCTGTTTGGAAAATAGGTCCGTGACTGTCCAGATAACAGTATTCCCATTGCTTTCAGGCAATTCCACTATAAAATCCATGGCTATTTCCCTCCGGGGGGCTGAGGGACTTGCCACTGGTTGTAACAGCCCTGGCGATTTCCCTTGCAACCTCTTTGCTGATGCACAGGTTGGGCAGCTGGCAACATAACTTTCTATGTCCTTTTTTTATTGATGGCCACCAAAATTGCCGTTTAATTAAGTGTAAAGTTTTTACAACTCCAAAATGCCCTGCTGATTTTGTGTCATGGCAAAGGTGCATGAAAGTTAGTCTTTGAGTTGTTGGTATATATAACTTTTCCCCTACCCAAGGCAATCCGTCTCTCATTGTGCACACATGTTTGTTTTTCTGGAACCAATCATCTGTTTCCAAACTTTTTCTGAATTCAATCCCATTTTGGCTGTCCAGTTGTGGTTTTATTTTGGCTTGGGTTCTTGTGGTTACTGGCGCTGCCAGTTGTGATTCTGCCATTATTGGTCTAGAGTCTGTGGTTCGTGCGCTGTTATATTGGGGCATGCAAGATAGTGCATCTGCCAGGAAGTTCTTTCTTCCTGGTAAATGTTTGAGCTTAAATTGGAATTGGTGAAAATGCTGGGACCAGCGGGCTTGTTTGGGATTGAGTTTCCTGGAAGTTTTAAGGGCTTCTAAATTTTTGTGATCAGTCCACACCTGGAAGGGGATTTTTTTGCCTTCCAGGAACTGT
>NW_024098647.1:0-4334 GCF_016545835.1 Crotalus tigris
GATATATTTTGCTGACTTTTTTCGAGGAAAAACCTGATAGGTTTTTAGGTAGGTTTCTGACCAGGAAAGTCACAATGAAGCAAAGGAGAGCCAGGAAGCCCATGTAGACAAGAGCAATGTAGAAGAAACGATAAGATAACCTTTATTGTCATTTTTTTTACTATGGGCACAATGGTACACATCAAAAATGAAATTTAGTTGCCCGCTCTCAAAGTGAAACACACACATGACACAAACCTAAACATACTATGAACAACATATGTATAGACCCACACCCCTACATATACGTAGCAAATAAATATTAAATACTGTCCACCTTGAATATATAACGAAAGGAGGAAGCTTGATAGCTCGCAAGGTTAATGCTGTATAGAATGAAACTATAGCTGAATATAGATGTTCTGCTATGGATACCACGAAGCCTCCTCCCAGAAGGTAACATGGAAAACAGGTCATGAAGAGGATGTATAGTGTCCCAGATAATCTTACGGACCCTGCTCAAGCAATGCTTCTGTGCTATGTACTGGATGGGAGGGAGGGAACTGCCAATGATCTTTTCAGCCATCCTCACCACTCTCTGCACTGCCTTCCTATCTGAAGCAATGATGCTTCCAAACCAGACTATGATGCTGTACGACAGGATACTCTCGATCTTCTCCCTGTAGAAAGTGGTCAGGACAGGGACAGGAAGATGTGCTTTTTTCATGCAACGCAGAAAATGCAGGCGCTGCTGTGCCCGCTTCACCAGTTTCTCACTGTTGAGTGACCAAGTCAGTCAGAAATTTGATGCTGGTAACCATCTCCACAGGTGAATCATTAATGCACAGAGACGTGTGGCTGTGCCTGCATGCGAACATGCGATTAGAGCCTTCATCCATATTCTAGCATGACTCCGTCCAGATTGTGGTTATCTGCCACTCGGAATGGAGAGTCCTAACTTAGGATTTATGCTAAGAGGGAACTTGGCAAGCAGTAACAAGAAAGAATGACAGCATTGGTCCATGCTCTTCGCTAGCTATCGTTTGTATTTTATTCCCTTGATTGTGGTCAACAATGCTAAAACACCATAACGTTATACTAGGCAGTATGTAATAGCTACTGAGAAGATTGTTTTTTTTTTTTTTTTTGGGGTGGAAATATTGTTTGTTTCGAAGGCACCATGGCTTTCCATTGTGGTCCCAATAAGTTAGGAATGAGCTGGGCAGGAAAGGTAGGACGTGAGGGGTTATATTAGGCGAATAGCAATTTTTTAAGCAAACAAGATCGCCTTTATTACTGCATTAATGCAGTAGTGTGGAAATTTATTTTCTGAAGGGACCACATGGGAAGGGGTGGGTTCACTGTTATTAAGGGCTGATGTCGTCCCCACCACTGCTATTGGCCACTCCCACCACTGCCATCCCCACTACCACTGTCACCATGGGCTGGAGCAGGACAGCCAAAAGGATCAAATGTAGCCTGTGGACTATAAAAAGCCCAGGTCTGCATTAGTGGTTCAAGCAAAGGCCATGCTAAGCCTATCAAAACACCCTTTCACCAGAAAATGTCAACGTGTATATACCCACCCTCCATCCCAAGTGAAGACATATTTTCCTTCTGCAAGAAGATAGCCACATCCCCACCCCCCCAAAAGTGTACACATGAGCTTCCCCTCCTGAGCCACCTTCCCAACTCCCGGACAACAGCTTTCCACACACTGGGAAGGAGGCAGGGTCTGAGCAGATGGAGGAAAAATGAACTTATTGTCAGAAAATTCTATTTATTTATTTTATATCCAGTTATTTATTTTATTTTATTATTTGTATAAATTCAAAGCAGTGATCATATCAAATGCACCTACTTCCACCTGTTTTGCCCAAAATAACAAGCCTGTGAGCTGGATTAGGCTGAGTGAGATTGACTGGCCCAATATCAAACAGCTGGATTTCATGGCTAAGTCCAGACGTGAAACCACAATCTTCTGGTTTCTAACCTGGTGCCTTAACTACTACACCAAACTGGCTCTCTGTTAAATACAATTTAACATGCAATAATTTTATAATATTTAATTCTATTTGCAAAATCTCTGGGCGTTCCTTTCCCCTGGACGAAATTTCAGTAAAGGAAGTATCTATTTTATCCTTCCATTCAATCATGTTCCATTCTTGGAGACTGCCTGGAAAACTCTCTGTAGTTTTCTTAGCAAGGTTTCTCAGAAGTTGTTTCCCGTTTCCTGCTTTATAGAACGGAGAGAAAGAGACTGGTTGAAAATCAGCAACTTGGCATTCTGCCCAAGTCTGGACTAGAATTTATGGTCTCCACATTCCTGGCATGATGCCTTAATCACTAGACCAATCTGGCTCTACAGCTCTTTATAGTGTCTGACAAATAAGCTGAGTCCCAACCAGGCAGCATAGATGGATCAAGGAGTCTGGATATATAGCCCTAGTTAAGATATTACCAGGACTTCCTCTGCAGGCTTCTCTTTGCTATCATGCTCAGATAACTGTCTTAATCTTCCTCACAAGTTTAGGTATAAGTTTGTCTCACTCTATAAACCAATTTGCTTTTCAATGTCATTTGGCTTGATTCAAATATAATGGTGGCAAAATTTTCTTACACTCACAGAAAGAAATCACCCATATTGCACACTTTTCTCTATTCTCAAATAACAAACAAAAAATGGAGTTCAAAACAGGATGTGTACTTCTATAATAGTTAAATGGAATCTGAGAGAAACATTAAGCAAAATTTACTTTATATTTTATTTTGATAACAAATGTTCTTTTGTATTCAGGTCTGACCTGAGGAAAATAATGTAACATTTGGGGAAGAAAAGGAATCCCAAGAGGCTAGCACTGGAAGCCAAAATGGAGAAGACCTGCACGGCCACCATATACATCCCCTTGGTGCTCAAGTAGGTGGGCATAAAGGACATCCAAACGCTACAGAAAACCAGCATGCTGAAGGTGATCAGTTTGGCTTCATTGAAGGCTCCAGGGAGATTCCTAGCTAGGAAAGCCACTGTGAAGCAGATGACAGCCAGGAAGCCCATGTAGCCCAAGACAATGTAAAACATGATGACACTACCTTCATTACATTGAAGAATAATCTCTCCAGACTGTGTATGCATATCAGAGTCGGGGAATGGGGGAAAAGTCCCCAACCAGATGCTACAGAGCATAATTTGAACACCAGAGCAAGAAAGGATGATAGAATTGGCCAGGCTTTTCCCTAGCCATCTCTGTACTTTATTCCCTGGTTTTGTGGCCAAGAACGCTAACACCACCATGAAAGTTTTGGCCAGGACAGTAGAAATGGCAACTGAGAAAATGATGCTGAAGGCTGTTTGTCTGAGAAGGCAAGTGATTCTTAGTGGCTGGCCAATGAATAGGAAGGAAGTCAAGAAGGAGAGCAGGAGGGAGATGAGGAGGATGTAGGAGAGATCCCGATTGTTGGCTTTGACTATGGGAGTTTCTTGGAATTTAATGAAGATTCCTGAGACAAAGCCTGTTACTAAAGACAGGAATAAGGCAAGGGAAGCAAGGATGATCCCCAAATTTTCTTGATAGGATAAGAAAGTTTCATCCTTCGGTATACAGTCATCACGGTTGATGTTAGGATGCTGGTAGGCTGAACATTTGATGCATTTTTCAGCATCTGAAAAGAGCAAGATTAACATAAGCATAATCTTTTTTGGCCTATAAAAAGTCTGATTATAGTCAAACTAGTGATGGTCTGGAACTTTTCTGGAGAAAGGTACCATGAATCAATGACTAGGAATTTTAATCAAAGGGAGAGTTCTAAAGGAAAATGTGAATTTCTGCAACAAATTCACTAGACAGCTTTATAGGTTGCATTATATGCATCCCTGAATCCAGAAACCATGTTTTAGGGATGAAATCCAAATGACTCTTCAGCTCCCCCATTAATGACCAATGGAGAGATGGTCTTTGTAACTCCCTGTTCTGGATTAGTTCAAGCAGAGGAAGGAGTAGAAGGTTGGATTGAAGGACTCAGTGGCTCCCTCTACATAGTTCTGAGTCTTGACAGAAGGAAGATGTACACTAGTTGCTGGTCTTCATATGTAAACTGGCTTTTAGGGAAAGACATTTGCAATATCAATGCCTCCTCTCAATCTGGACCAAGAAAATGATGAGGTCTCTTTTTGGACAGACATTTCCAAACAGGATTTCCCTGTTTTTAATCTTCCCATCCATGCCATGAAAACCAGCACCAAGTGTTTTCATTTCCTTGGGTATCTCTATTTTATTTATTGTATGGTACATTCACAACATATTTCAGTAAAAAGGATCACACAAATAAAAAGAAAAACATAGGAGGGAATTAAGCTA